>NW_026623526.1:149683-158898 GCF_030028575.1 Malurus melanocephalus
TTGAAGGGTCACACCCAGCTAGATCTGTGCAAATTGCAGGTATGGTAGGACCAGCCTGTTTGTTCCCCTGGAAGAAGCAGGAGGCATCATCTGAAGCCATGAGAGAGCAGGCTGAGCTGGAGGAGGGAGGCAGGAGCCGTCCTAGAGCTGTGCTGGCTCTCCTGGCTGCAGCTCTCTGAAGGGCCTCAGGTTACAGCTAAAAGGGCTCAGCCAGTTTGGAAAGCAAAACCCATCAAGGATCTTAAAGAGGAGAGCACCACGTGGGGCTCAGGTTATGCTTGAGTGGCAAATTATTGRCAGTTTCAATAAATGCTGCAAATTGAGCACTTGCCTACAAATAAAGGCTAATGACGGGAAAAAAAATTGGCCAGAGTCATTGCATGGATACATTGGTTCRAGTTTTCAAATTCATTGAAATTAGYCTTTGTTTATAACRAGAGTACATTTGACCAGGTGTGTTAAACTGTGATTAAGTGTCTGTTAACAAATATCAGAGGACAGTTTTTAAGTTTGGCCTGGATTAACATCATCTTTAATGATCCGGAAGAGGGAGGCAGTCAGCATGTTCATTAAATTTGCATGGGATACAAAGGTTGATTTCAGATACCATTATACAAAATACTAAATACTGCTTTACACAGTAAAGGTACAGAACCACTGTGGGACTGGAAGAGACTTCATTGAACAAACCCAATAAATAAATTAAAAACCCCAAACAAACAAACAAAAATCCCAAACAAACAAACAAACAAAAACCTAGAAAGAAGAGATTCAGCTCAGCAAAATATAGGTTGATAAATGTAATGATCAATATTCTGAACTAGAGAGTAGGAAGGAGAATTCCAGGTAATGCTGAGGGAGACAAAGATTTCTCATCTACCAAAAATAATAATTAACAAATTAAAAATTATGTTTACACTCTTATTTTTGGAATCATACTACTAATTTCTTTAAACAGGGACATGTTTTTTTTTTGTAGGGAATGTTAAATTTTTTAGAGATTGGAAAGAAATAAAAAAAAACAACTACAGATACATCAATAACATTAAGGAGATTGATCTCAGAGCAGAGGTTAAAAAATATGTATAAAGTAGCAGAGATAAAATATATTTTCAGGGAGGAGTTAGGGTGTTGGGAATGTTGTGGTTCACATGTGAAAAAAAGAGTGATATATGTTCAGGGTAACACCACTGGAGCAAGGGGAATGGGATCACAGCACCAAAGATTCAAATTGAGCATAAGGAAAATATCTTGGAAGTAAAATATGTTCACCTGGAAAATAATTTCCTCCAGGATGATTGGAATTTAACATTTCTGTGCATTTTAGCCTCTCTGTTATATATTTTTTTTTGCAAACTGCTGTGAGATAAGCAAGTGCTATTTGTTATTCCCRATTACCTGATGGGGTATTAAGGATTCTGTTGGACGCTGTCCCTGAGCTGTCCTGGGATGGGGATGGGAACATTTCCCTGCAAGAGGGAAAAGCAAAAGTGCCTTCAGCTTGGTTGTTTCCTTTTCTCAACGTGAAGCCTCAAACTAAAATTATTTGTATTTATTGCATCAGCCTCAAATTTTAAGTGCTGCATTTTTTTCTTTGTTTTCATCTTCTTTTCTAGCATTGAGGATCTGGTGACTTTACTACATTTTACCCTGAATGAGGCAGGTATCTCAAAGGTCTAGATGTGTTAAAAGACTGCTTTGCAAGTACGCCCTTGTAATGTCCTAATTTGCTCTTTCTTTAGAATAATCATTTTTGTTGGAAAGAAGCAGAAAAAGACTCTTCTTTTTGTCTTTAATCGTGTTGAAATTAGGAATAAATGCTTTGGAAGAAAACTACCAGTGTTTCTTTTATTCAGAGCAATTTCAGGATGATGGATATTATTGCAAGAAATATTTCTTCATTAGCATCTTGTGTTTGGTGATGGCCTCATCAGCTGCTGTAGCGAATTTAGTGAGTCTTTTTTAATTGTCTGCATGTTTCAGTTCAGTTATTTTCTTGTTAAATTTTCAGTTGTGAATGTGTCTAGGAAGGTTTGATGTAAGTTAAAGATAAAAGTTCTGCTTTAGATACCCAGCTCAAACGAATTAGCAAATCAAAACAGCAGCTATTACTGTCTTCTAAGTTTTAAAAATATATTTATTTTTTTCTTTGCCATCATATGCTCCTTAAAGGCTGTAAATTGTTCTCCAACCTCTCTGAGCTGTAATTACTGTGTCAGGAATGAGAACTCTGGAGACTTTTATTTGTATAGGCACTCATCAGCTGAGTGTCAGCAATGTGTGGTACCAGTGGAAGAATCATTTCTGAAATACTGTAATTGATTCAACATTGTCATTGAGTTAATCACTTTCACTTCATCACAGAGTCACAGAATGGCTGTGGTTTGAAGGGCTGTGTGGGGATCATCCAGTCCAGCCAACCCCTTCTAAAGCAGGTTCACTTAGAGCAGGTTCCACAGGGCTGCATCCAGCTGGGTTTTTCRTATCTCCAGAGGAGACCCCACAGACTCTCTGGACAGCCTGTTCCAGTGCTCTGCCACCCTTGGAGTGAAGGTTTTCCCTGTCTWCAGGTGAAATTTCCTGTTTCATTTGTGCCTGTWGCCCCTGRTCCTGTCACTGGGCACTGCWSAAGAGTCTGGACCCATCTTCTTGACACTCCTTCACCCTAACACCAACCCTAATCCTTCACCTCTTTTCTGCCCTTTGYTCCACTTCAGGTGGTCTCTTCTGGCTCCAAACTCTGTAGTAAGAGCAATGGAAAGGATCTTTATCAATCTGCTGCTCTGTGCAAAGTGCTTTTGTCTTTTGTTTATACCAGGTGCCTGTTTATCACCTTTTCTAAATACTCCTGCCTAGTTCTAACTGTGGACACACAAAGCATCTCGGTACAGGAATGGCTTGAGGTCGACTCTGAACTGAAATCTAAGATGACAATAAASTCTTTAAAGTAGTCACTCTGTCAGTTACTTCATATGCCTGCTGTGAAGTGATAGCAATGTTGAGTGCAGGCACTGGGAGAAAAATGTGCCTTAGAAAAGTTTATTGAGCCTATCAGGGGAAAGGAAAACCTGTGTGTCAATAATAAAATAAGCAGAAAATAAGCATTCCAAACAAATCACATTATGGCATGTCCAAAATATAATTAGCCTGTGCTTCATGATTAATCACATTTAATTTTATACTAAAATAGCAGTCAGAGTTTTCATTCTAAATTCAAGGCATTTGGAAATATCTTCTCTGCCTTTTTTATTTGTATTCATTTGATGTTTTTTCTTTTAAAATAAGTCAGTTGATCTCTGGGAAGTTAWTAATCCTGAAAGTAGATTATTTACTTGTGATAACACTTCATTGCACCTATCCTAGCAAGCAAGACTTAATGCTTGAATAAGTCGGCTTCCATAGATCCGTAATGGGTATTTTCAGAAATAGTATTGAGTGGGCATTAGAAGACATGAATTCTCTGCAATGGAAATTTCCACTTACTTGATTTCTTARTAAATGACTCTGGTATTAATTACTTCTAATTGAACAGCAGAAGATCATAATTTTTTCAAGGAAATAGTGTATTTAAACAAAACCATTATTTAGGATGGGAAATGTCTACTAGCTCTGTGATAGTTGATTATGTAAGTATGGTTTTTATGGTGAATTGTTCTATTACATGTTTAAAAAGCACATCTTTCACAGGCTGTCTAAACTAGATCAGAGACAAAATGGGTTACATATTACAGGCACAATTCCTCCATGAGAAGAAGAGGTTTTAATCTGCAAATACAGCACAGTACCTATTCCCAGGTCAATTTCTGCTTTGCTCACTAAGGCAAGTGGTGTAAATTGGTTTAAATAGGTGCTGAAATTGAAGTGACAGGAGTAATTTATACTACCTGAGGTTCTGTTTCCTCCTTTAAAAGATGAGACACTGTGTTAAAGCCTATGCAGACTGCTGTAATTGCTGAGGCTGGAGGGATGTTCAGTAAGTTCCCTGGGTCCTGCAGCTCATTTTGCAGAGTTCTACAGGACAGCTGCAATACCATTTGCCTTCCACCGTGGCCTCTGTACCTAATTCCTTTCTGGACTTCACGCAGGGCTCAGACTGGTTTTGTTTCTACCACTGCATTATTAAATATTGAATGTGCTCTTTGCACTCTCAGGCTATCTTTAGTGCTCAGAAGTGTGTGAACAATTTGGGATATAGCAGTATCTACCTTAAATCCTTTTTATAGATAATGTTCACTGGTCCTGAAACGTGCACAATTTTCACAAACTGCAGCTAACAGTATTTAATCCATGAGCTATGGTTGCAGCAAACTATGCCTTAGTCTCAAATAGGGGGATGAGTGCCAAAAGAGTACCAGTTTATGTTGGTTTGTATGACCCTCCCTATTCCAGCAAATATTTCACAGAATTGTAGATTTTTCTGCAGTAGAATTCTTAGTCAGGGGAAGAAGTGTGGCCAAGGAAATTAACAAATCCCAATTTACTCTTCCTTTTATTCTTGAGAGAGGAGCAGCAATGTGTCACTTGAGCACTCTTTCCTCCAGTGTCTTTCCCAGTAAATTACAYAGTTTCTCTTGCATGCCACACGGATCATTAAACACTCTGTGTATCTCCCAATCTTCTCCATCCTCACATGGAGGAAGCCAGTAATAAGATTACTCTTTGTCACTAAGAATTACTTGCATAGCTATAAGGGAGGAACATTAATGTGTGTACTTGCACAACAGGAGTCAGGATAAGCTGAGCACTACTGAATTAAGGGCATTTATCAGTACACTCAGTTTTCTCGTACCTTTTCATGTATTCCTGCAATGCTGTTATATTCAGGCATTTAAATGCTAATCCAGGGATCAAAAGAGTTGTAGTTAACAATCAGCACTTAATGCAAAAACAGCAGCAGTGAGAATGATGGCTGTCTAATTGGCACTTAGAGGACTTCACACATCCTTGAGGAGTCAGTRCTTTCTCTTCTGAGGAGGTACCCCTAACTCTTAACTGGAGCTGTGAGTTAGAGAGAATAGCTGGCTGGGGTTGCCTGAGAACATCACGATGTGATTGATCCTGCAGACAAACACACCCTTGTATGGTTGTACTCAAGGCAGAGGAGTTGGTGTTCCTTTATGTTGGAAACACACGCTGAASGAGTGTCCTGCAGCTCCCATGAAGACTTTCTCCTTCCAGCTCTATTCCTCTGTGCTGCTGAATCCTTCCACTATTRCGACCTGTAGGAGTTCTGTGTTGGTGACAACCCAAAGTTTGGGCAATCATTGCCAAAAGCAAAATACAAGATGGTTTAAAGAGGCAGGTGCAGTTGGGTGAGAGGAGGCTGTATTCTGGATTCATTTTTATTGCCTTTCACCACACATTTCTTTATAAATAGTACCACAAAGTGTAGGTACACATGAATGACACATGATGCCTCTCATAGGTTAGCAATCAATTAATTATTTCACCTCATTAGGTGTTTCTAGACATAAGGAAAGAATTTGTCTGCCAAAAAGCTTTGGCAGACAAAGTAGTGAGTACTTGCYTTATAGTGACCCAGATAAGCAAGATATGTCTGGGAAATGCTAATAAGCATTTTACCTCTCTGCTCTCTTTCTGCATGGCTGCTTTATCATTTAATACAGCACATTGCTATGCAGCTATCCTTTCTTTTCATGATCCTGGATTCCACCTAATAAGGCCTGCCTTTCAGCTGGGCTTGTTAACACAAGCAGTGTGTAGCTTTAATAGCTGTTCCTGTGTTCAGTTCATCCCTCAGCTTGGGCACAGCATCTATTCTGGTCTAAGCCGTGAATGAAAGTCTGAATGAAAGTCCCACAGCCCAGAAGAACAGATTTGGAAATAAAACAAGATTCTTAATCTTGACAAGCCAGTGACAAGGTTCCAGGTGACAGGGATGCAATTTTCAGTCCCCCTAATAAAYCAAGGTGCAAAAACAGTGAGAGGTACTCTAAGGCTGAGCAGAGAAGGGATATCCAGTTCTTAAGTTTATGCTGCACTTTAGGAATTCTTCAGTGTGAAAAATGCGTAAAAATGAGCATGTGGTGTCTATTTTCCCTCCTATTGAAGCCTTAAAGATAGTCACCTGATTATGTTAAAGCCTATGCAGACTGCTGTAATTGGTGAGGCTGGATTCTCAAATATATTTGCAGTCTCTCAACTATATTAAGTTCATTTACTTGKTGAAATATTTTGAGAACATAGATATATCTAAGCCCTTTTTCTCTTTAATATTCAAGTAAAGCCATCTACTTCTGCAAAAAAACTACTGCTGAAAGGAGTTTTCTAGATTTATTTCAGAAGAATCCCCATTTTTGTCTCTTTTCTGCTTAGAAAAAAAAGCTTGAAAGAGAAAATGTCTTTCATATAAAATAAAATCATAGGATACTTTCCACAGAGGTGCAAAGGTGTGAGTTCTCTCTCATGCTGAGAAAAGAAAAGATGGAAAAGATGAGCTGAGAAAAGATGGAGCTTGGCTTCATATTCTGTGTAAGAGTGTAATTCCCAGTACCAAGTGATGCTGCATGTTTAAAAGAAGCGGGAATGCTACCCCTGTGGACTTCTGTGGAGTTGTTAGGCTCCCTTTGGKAATTCAAATGGATGAAAACACTTGTGAGGACCATGAGGAAGTGTTTAGTGTCTGGATTTTACTCGGGCTTACSTGTAAGGTCAGTGTCAAGCTACTCACCCCTGCCAAAAGCAAGGCATGTTCCTACTGTGTCCAGAAGCTTAACTTGAGAAGCATCTTGATTTCCTACRTCTGTAAAAACAAGGTGGCCATAAAAACTAGATTGCAGGAACTGAGGCTTCATTTCAGTCCTTTCCTAGGTACTCCCCTCTTCCTTGACTGTTTCCTTCTCTGTTAAATTTGACTCTTGGTATCTACGTCATGAAGGATTTCCAAGCCCAAAGTAATTAAGTCTGAAAAGAGTGTTGAGACGTTCAGATGGGAAGCACTGTCTAACTGCACTGGCATAATTATACACTGCATAACTGATCCAAGTACCAAAGAAAAGTGGAACACGGAAGAACAGCTAAATTTATCCTGGAAAATGGGTTCAGCAGTTCAGCATTCAGATTTAGATCAGTAGAGCAGCCTCACTGCTGTTTAAAGCCACACAATCAGCTAATTTTGGCTGGTGTATGATCAGTTGTTGTGAAGTGCCTTTTAATATGTGTTGATTTAGCTATTAATTAGGAGTATTTTTATCATACAATTAACATATACTTTTGTTTTTAAAATGTTCTCTGGATAAAACATTTATTGCTTGGCCTTAATTCTTAAATATTTTCTTTCTTTTAAATTTACTGTACTTTCATGTTTTGCAATGCATACATAGATTATAACATCGATAAAATATTTTCAGGATATTGAAATCAGTAATTTTGTACAAATTTTTCACACTAAAAATAAAACTAAACAAAAGTAAAAATCATGTGGCAGGGTGCAAAGTGTCTCAGTGGGCTACAGGTGGAATATTTAATCCCTTAGCCATTTTCACTACCTAGGTATAAAATAAATGCAAGARTAATCTGCCAGTATTGTATTTTAATATATCATACTATAACACATTAATGATGTTTGGAATTCTTTTTATGGTCCTAAAGCCCAATGGGAATAGTGTATTTGGGTAATGTAGTGGTTGTTGAGTTTTAAGTGCTAAAATAAATGCTGTGATTACTGTTGGGTAATGAAAGGGTAACAGGACAAGTTTTGCTCTTTCAGTGGCGTTTGACTGTTGTATGAGGGATAAACTCAGGGAAATGCTACTGCTGCTTATTCATAATGCAGAAGTCAGAATCTCCTCTTCCTACCCCATGCAGAGAAATCAGGCATAAATGTTGGGGTGCTTACCTAAAAATTGCTGTCAAATAAAATCTCTGGTAGCAATAAAACCTCCTAGAGATGAGAAAAATTCGCAGAAGATAAGAATAATAAAATTGAAAATAGAATTATTATAGGATTTTTAGGTTGCTCCTGCTGTTACTTAATGGAATGGTAAGTTAAAGATTTTCATTTCTATATTTAACAAAAAAAAAAATCTAGGTTATATTTTCATTTATGGCATAATGAAATGATAAYAAATTGTATTATTATTTAAAGTTACAGCTTAATGTCTAAAATTGAAAATTACATTTTATTTTTCATGGTAAGGGCATTATGAGTGAATTGTTCTATTTGAATGAAAAGTTCTAACTGAAACTATGTATTTGAACGATTTGTAAGACCGTATTTCAATTAGAGCACATTGGTAAGCATACTTAAAATGCATTTTAAAAAATCAAGTACGTAGCAGTGATTTGGCTTGATTTCACTGCTTATGGAGGGACTGTGTGCATACAAGATAGTTTGGTGATGTTACTTTGTTAATGTTACTGCTTTTTTTTTAAATTTATTGTAGTGTTTTATTTATTAGTGGTTTCTTTATTATAATTATATGTTTATTTATTTATTAGTGATGTTTTTTAGCAATTTGAATTGCTGCATTTTTTATTAATTTTCTTAGAAATTTGAATTGCCCTATTTTTGGTCTTTGTTTCTCCCTCTCCAGCAGCAGTGTCCAGGCTGCTTTTTCACCCCACTCCAGCAGCAGGAGARGCAGCTGGCCCTCTGCTAGCTGTGACAGTGTGACAATGGGGGATTTTGGCCACCGATTTTCATACAAACTTAGAATCATTTGAGTTGGGAAGGACTTTAAAGATCTGACAATTTTCACTGGATCAGGTTGTTCAGAGCCTTATCCAGCCTTGGCCTTGAGCACATCCAGGGATGGAGCACGCACCACCTCCCTGAGCAACGTGTTTCAGTGCCTCATCAGACTGAGGTTTTGCTGAAACACCCTGGACCAGGGGTGTTATTTTGCCTTTAAAAACTGCTTAATGCAGAGAATTTGGGTTGAGTGAACAGTAAGAGACTTTGTGATTCAGTCTCGTTCCATTGGTGAGAGAAAAGTTGGCAGTGGCGCGGTCGCCCTGGCATTCCTGGGGGCGCAGGGCACGGACCGCGGACRTTCTGCTCTTGCTGTGGTCTGGCACGTGGTATTTCTATTATTATCAACATTATCTTATTATAATTACATTTATTATTATTTCTTGTATTTTAATATGTTTTCATTATTATTATTTTTATTTCTTATCAATGTCTCTGGAGGTGTCCGGGGCTCCGAGGGGCGATTCCCGCGGGCGCTGCCGGCAGATGGCGCTGGCGGAGC
>NW_026623526.1:160763-190745 GCF_030028575.1 Malurus melanocephalus
CTGCTTCCCGGAGCGGCATTCCTGGCACGAGCGAGCCCCTACATCGATGTTGGCTCAGGAATGGGATGTGTTTTCCCTGGAGGAGCAGTCCCTGCRAGCCCGCAGTGCCCAGCAGCCCTGGCTAAGAGCGCTGGAGGCCGGGTGATCGCTGTCTGCTGCTGGATCACACACCGTGTCGGTCCAGGAGCTYGCAAGCAGCTCAAACAAAGGCGTTTGCCCAGTTGCCTAAACTGAACAGAGCAGATGTTGTGCAAGGGATGAATAAACCAGTGCCACTGGGGACAGTGGCAAGTTGCCTCAGTGAGGATGCTGCTTGAATCTGGCTTTTGTCAGGGTTTGAGTTTTTTTCTTTTGTTTATTGGGAAGCAGGAAGTTCGGGTTTGGTTTTACGCACTGAAATTGAGCCAGTCACTCACAAAAAGTTTGGACAAGTTACAGGTCTGTGACTAACACATGATTGGTAGCTGSTGAATCACCATGGAACGTGCACCTATGAATAATGTAACCTGGAGATAAAATATAGAGGGGAATAATAATAAAAATACTGTAGTCAAAGCTCCRCAAAACTCCTGCAAAGGTCTTGCAGAAGAAATGACAACTTGATGTAGCAAAGATCAGAGTAGTGGGGGGAAAACTAGGAAAGGGTATCAGAAAAACTGGTAAAAAAATATTCTCAGGAGACCTTTTGTGCTGCAAGAGATGCTTTTGAAAGATGAAGGCTGAAGATGGATTCTTGAGACTCTCTAATAAGAAATTATTAGAAGAATTAAAGATGTAGTGAGCATATTGCAAGGAGCAAATCTGATCACAGCTGGCTGGTCACCTCATCAGTGAAGTGCCCTTAGCTCATATGATGTGTTTTCTTTTTATCTTCAAAACTGAACGTCCAGAAACTTTAAAGCACCATCCTGCAGCCTACATCCTTGATAAACCTGGCAAGGTTAGACAAGAAGATATTTATTCATAAGTGTCAGAGGCAGTTAGGAAACCAGACCATTCTGAGGATGTTATTGGCAGTCACAGACCCTGAAAAGATTGGCATTTGATAATGTCATGAGACAGCCAGATTGGGACTTGCACTGGTTTGAGGTCAGGCCTCTCTGCTGGTGAGAGGTGACTCTTCCTCTAGCATTCTCCTCCAGAATGAGAATAATTTCCTCCTCAGGGCTTTGTTTTCATTCTCTAGGTACAAATATGTATTTCTAGGTGTGAGCCTGTCTAGCAAAGGCAGTTCTTAAAACAGTATTTTGATCCAAAAGTATATTATGGAGAGAAAGCTATGAAAAAGAAACTTCAGAAATTATTATTTTTTAAATTTTCTTGCAACTGGAAAATAAGGACAGAATAATACAAAGCATATTATGTCCTTGCATCTGAGGAATATGGGTATTAAATATGGGCTGGGCATGTGTTCCCAAACACTGTTACCATTTCATAAATTACCCTGATGTTCTAAATTTTGTATTTCATCTACATAGTTACAATGTACATGCATTTTACTGTGTGCTACAGATTGTTCAGCACTTGAATTAATTTGTTTTCTGGTTCATGCAATAAGAGGTGTTTGGCCTTCACTGTGAGTCCTCTTTCAACTCGCAGTCTAAATTCTCACATAATTTGAAAAGCAATGACTCACTGTGTCTCAAAAATAAGCCCTTTCCTAGGAAATGCATGAAGAGCTTGAAGTGGAAGGTTTTATATTTTAATGAGATGAATCAGAAACATTTCATTAAGAATCTCTTGTAAAGCATGTTTGGGATAGGAAATTGTCCAAATAATATAAACAGATTTCACTTTGCATTTGAGATATTTCTTGCTATCATGCAAATGGCATGTTAAAAACTGGACTAAGTATTCTGCTGCTGAATCAGTGATTGTTCTTAAAAGACGGGATGTAACAAATGGCAGGAAGGATAAAATTGGCAAAATCAGCATCTGTTATCTGTTAGATTTATAAAAACAAACAGCTAGTTAAGTCTTCAATAGAAATGTATAAAACCCATATTAATTAACAGAGACACATTGTGGTTTGAGGCAAATTTCTATCATTGTTAGCACACTGTGTGAGAACCTGATAGAGCAGATCCGCCCCTCTGTTGGTGGGAAATAATGTATACAGTGAAAATCAGCAGAGAGCCCTAAACCACAAGAAAATGAGAGTCCTAAAGAGGAGCTAACAGACASAATGTGATCCAGGGGCTGCCAGGGGTATTACACACAATATTGGGCATGCTGAGAAATTAATGGGAAATGCATATAGGCTGGATGAAATACTAATTATTGTCTTGCATGTATATTTACATTTTCTTCCCACTCCAGTACTGTGTCTCTGAGGTAACTGAGGATGTCAGTGCAGTTCTGAAACAATCATTTTCTTGTTTCACCACAGAGCTCTGACTGGTAAAGACAGGCAATTTAGACCATGGGCATTAAGAAGGCCCAGTGGATTTTCCTGCACAGGCAGAGCCCCATGGCCACAATGCAGTCCCAGCCACTGATTCTTTCCTCTTCCTTTCTGCACCTTTTTTGAACATCATGAGTCCACACCTGCTGAAGAAATGCTTCTCTGCACTCTTGATGCTCTATGTCTTTTACATTTCTGAGAACTCACCATTCTCTGGTGAGAATATTTCATAACACAAAGCAACAGGTATCTATATTTGATTTCTAAGGTGCTTGAATTTGAGAAGTGGATAAAGGATTGGAGGTGAGAATAATCAATCTATTGTGTAAAAAACTAAGAGATCTGTATTTTAGGAAAATAGTGATGTGCTGATTACAGGGTTTCATTGGTCCCAAACTAAACTCACTGTGTAGCTTAGCTGCAAGTTCCCACTAGAGCTGGTCAATGTTTTCAGAATCTCTGATAAAATCCTGCATAAAAGCAAGGGGAAGCCAAAAAAAGACCAAAGAGTTAAATGTGGAATGTGGACTTAGCAGTGCTTAGTGGGAAGGGACTGACAGCGTTTTGTTGTCCTGAACTTCTCCCATTGGTCTTGACTTTGAATTTCTTTTCTTTTTTTTTTTTTTTTTTGATCTGTGTCAAAAATCCTCAGCCAATAAAGCAGGAGGCATTTATTGTTTTGCAGTTACTCGTATTTTTCTCTTTTTTTTTTTTTTTTTTTTTGGTACAGGCTTGTGGCAGTGATTTAGGAATACTGAGGTCTGAATTTATTGATGTGACATCATGCTTATATATTGCTAGTTTCTGTGTCCCTAGAAATGAGTCAAGCAGACAGAATATGGGTCTTGTTTTGCTGTCACTGTATTTATTTTGCCTGCTCCTACCYGGGTGCACAGAAGATACAACCAATTCCTGCTGAAAAAGAGCTGACCAGAGCTTAAATTCTTCATTTTCAGACAGAGCTGCCCCATGTCTTTGTAGCCCATCCCTCAACAGCTTCTTTCCAAAGGTCAAATGCAGATATGCCAGAAAGAAGATAAAACCAGGAGAGACACAGTGGTGCTTCCTCAAAATGCTCTCCTCACCTCCAGCAATTTGCAGCTTAGGAATTTCTCTGATCACAGATGGTTTTAATTGCATTAATGGCCCTCAGTAAATTTTCTTCTCATGYCTGGTCTGATCTAAACAGATGCAAACTTTTCACTCTCTCCATAATCGGTGCAAGTTCTGCAGCAAGTCTGGTGTGTGAAGAAGCATTTCCTCCTCCTTCTTTCAAATCATCCCCATTTAAGCTTGTAGTGGAAGAACCAGGGGTCGAGCAGTCTCTGATCCTTCCCTCTGTTCCAGTTGTATTTTTACAGGCTTCACTCATATGTTTAGCCAGTTGTCTTTTCCAGGTTGATAACAATACATACAGAATTAATTTTATAACAACATCTGTAAAGTTATTTTCTGCAATGTGATAGCTTACAGTTGTTGATTGGACCTTCCTKGGTTTCTGCTCATCAGCACAGTTTACATGGTGCTAGAGCTCACTGAAGTGTCATGTGATTTCCAATTTTAGATTGAAGCCAGGCTTATGTGTTTGTCTTTATGTAATATACATTTTGCCTGTAAGCAATATTGTAAATCACTTCAAATTTAAATTATAGCATGAGCCATGTAATCCATATTAAAACAAAAATGTGTTTCAATAATAAATATCTATTTAGAATTAGATTGGGGAGATTATTTGAGTGATTCATAATGATAGAGTGGGTTTCAGGGGAAATGGGCAGATATGAATATGAGACTTGTTAAACAAGCCAAGTCCCTAAAGAGTTTCTCATTCAACATGGCCACTAATTCATGGGCTGAGTTGTAATTAACAGTCCAGGATTCTTCCTCTGCTGAAAAGTGATGCTCCTCTGAATATATCTTTGGATAACTGTACTAGAAATTATTAATTCTGAAAGCATGAGTGAGGGAAAATTATTGGTACAAAATTTGGATGGAAGGCAGCTGAAACTAAAAACCATGATGCAGGATTTTGAAAATGAATCTCCAGACTAATTTACAGTGTTTGGTTTAGGGGGGATTAGTGTTGTGGCTAAAGCATGTACTCAGAGCTCATCACAACCATGTGAAGAATGAAGCTTCACCAGRATTCTGTAATATGCTTTAGGACACAGCCTGATGTAAAGACCTCAAATTTGCCAATTCTGTTGATTTCTCTGCAGTTTATTACCACTTTTATCAATAGGTTCAATATGGTCTTTTCCTTATTTAAAACCTTGTAGCACAATCTTTCCAAAGGACACACTGAACATGAACAATGCTAGAAACACATCGAGTATTTGTGCTCAAATSSTCATGSTGATCAGCACAATACATGCCACAARCTAAATTTCCTAAGTTTTGKGGTTATTTTCCATTTTAATATGWGATAGCCCAAAGATAGAAAAGCAGTTCTAGGATGCTGGTATCCTTACCACACCTCTGGAAGTGCTGATGAGCCTTTCTATGAATTTAGTATTTTCTCCCTGCTATGGTGCTGTTGATGATGTTGAAATCTGAGTTTGCCCATAATACTCTCAGGGAGCTGGATTTGTTGCATACAGTGTGCTTGTCTGCCCCTTGGAAGCAGAAAAAAAAACTTTTTCAATGAAAATAAGCTGTTACTGTCAGCAAAAATCACTGTGTGAGCACCTAAGGAACATTTAATGACTTGGCAATTCTAAGCTTTGTGTCATTGTCAAGGAGAAYGGGAAAATTAATTTAATTGGGACAATATTTCATTTAGAGTTAAGCTTAATAGGCAATTTCTTGTCACTATGAGTGAATGTTATKTGCTGGGTTTGTGTTTTCAGTGTTTTATCAGCCTTGCATCACCTGACCTGAGAAGAAATGAAATTTAARTTCTATGTACTTAGCTTAGATTTATCTACCAGATTTATTAAGAAATAATTTAAAAGGACTGAAGAGTGGAGATGCTTATTAAAAATCAGACTTTTTTTTTTTTTAATCAGCAAGAAATATAATTAATACTAGGTAAATTCATTATATTAATATACCTTGGTTGTAAAGGTAGGAACATGGAAAATCTTGTCTTCTGTAAAGAAAGTGAATGAGCAKTGTATCCCATTACAACAGGCTGTGAAGAGCATCAAATGCTGGAGGAAGRTTAGTAACAAATTAAGGAGAAACTRGAATTTTTAATGGTATAATTAAGGAATAGAAAKGAATAGTTTTGAGACAAAGTGTGTGGACAAGAAATTTGATTTTTCAGAAAATTAAGGGTCTTCCTTTTAGTTTTTAATTATCATGGATAAGTAGTGTGTCTAGTTTTATCATATCTGAGTAAAAATCCTGTGGTGAGTGGGATATTTTATTTATAATGAATGCTTCAGTTCCTAAGCCACAATATCAATTTATGCTTGGTTCYTTTTGCATAATATTTTATGCATGTCTGATTAAGCCTTTATTAACCCTATTTCATKAGGCCTAATACATCTGCAGTGTAGGTTCTGCTTCTGAATTGAGGTTGTTTTTGCAGCAACTACCCTCATTTTCATGAGATTAATTTCATTTGATACGTGTATGCTTAAACTGAATAAATTAATTGTTTTAAATGCTCAAAAAATTTGGTTTTGTACAAGGTGATTTTAATCTTACTCCAGTTCTTTGGATGGGAAGAAGTCAGTATTAACGTCACCCTTTCTCCTCAAAGTCCATAAAAGCTGAATTTAAAAGTGCACAGAAAATTCCAAACCTGATTCTCCAACAGAKTTGCCTCACCAGCAGCTGCTCCACAGTTAACACAAACTAAATTCGCCAGTTTACACCTTTGGGAAAATTCATTTTTCAGAGAGAAGCTTTTGATTCTGTTCTTGTCTTGTGTTGATGGAAGAATAAAAGTAAACTAGACAGCAAAATTATGGAGTAGTGGGATTCTACTCTATGGTGACTTTGCAGGAGCAGATGCTTGCCCTGGTCCTCTTTATTTGATTGTGTAGCCTAAAGGCTGAGCAAAACCATCCTCAGTAATGTCTTACCAAGGGCAGGGTTTGGAACAGGGGAGCTGCTCTTGTGCTGCCAGCTGCGCTCAGAGATGGATTATTATGGTTTATTCATGGTAATTTGTTTTAAGGCATARAAATAAAATACAGGAAGAAAAGCTTGGTTGGCTTACCTCTTAACAAGTTTCTCCACCACAAGGTTTGCTACTGGCATACTCACAAAATAAAAGGAATACATGGGACTCACCTGCAGAATAAAGCATCTTCCATAATAACAAAGTAT
This sequence comes from Malurus melanocephalus, assembly GCF_030028575.1. Taxonomy (NCBI): domain Eukaryota; kingdom Metazoa; phylum Chordata; class Aves; order Passeriformes; family Maluridae; genus Malurus; species Malurus melanocephalus. The sequence continues at coordinate 167,449 of NW_026623526.1, forward strand.
TGCCAATTCCTCTACTGTTCAATGCTGCTGGGAAACAATTATTCAAAAGAATTATTTTATCATAAAACTTTCTGTTAAAGCAACAATTCTGTTTACTTTTCCCAAAGCTGGCATGCTGCCAATAGGGATAGGTGTATGTGAAAAAGGAAAAACGGGAAAGCTGTGTGGTGGATAAAACAGGTTCTGCTGAAAGCCAATTCATCTCCATGCTTCTTGAGTTCTGGAACAATGTYGTTAATTATCTTGGCTAATTTCCTCCCCTAGTATTTCAGTTTGGTGTTTTGTGCATCATAAARCATGCTGAATGTTCCTGTAGTACTTAAACACTGTCCAGCTTAATTTCATGTTCAGAGTTTTTCTCCTATGCATTGCCAAGGTCTGGCTCTGAGTAGCTGTTTAATTTAAAATATTCATGTGTCAAACCATCTGTGTGCATGACATGTATTTTTTGTTGCTGACCCTCTCCTGGTCTAACTTGTATGAAAAATAGGGAAATGTGGAATTCAGTGGAATACTTAACACAATATTTTGGTGTCAGTTGTGACAGTTGAAAATGGGAGAATAGATGCTCCCAGGCAAGTCAGAATGTGTGCTGTCATGGCTTGATGCATTACGCTGTGACACTGCTGTAAAGGAAGGGTTCATAAGTCTGAGGAAGAAAACACACTCCTATGTGGATTTAACGTGTGCTAACAGAGAGTAAGGTTATTACCCTTATGTGGAATAAATGACACTGAATAAGATTGCAGTTGTGATAAAGTTGGAAGTTACATTTTTTTCCTAAAGCTGCATCATTTTAATTTAGCCATCAGATGAACAACTGTTGTAAAAATCCAAATGATTTTGGCTCTAGCAAGTATATGCTTAAAAAACTCTTACTGATTTTATATAAACGAGATATGGATTTGCAGATGGCCTGTGCAATTTATTCTGGCTTTCTTTACTCGTTTGTTCTTCCTCTGCTTTTAAAACTGATTTCCTTAACATCRCTCCTGGCAAAAAAAGTAATGTTGAATACAAAAAATATGAAAACCTGAATATGGTTTGCTCSGTGTTTTTTATTGCTGTTTATAGCTTTTTTAAAGTCTGAGGCACCAATATTTATGAGAGTTGGTGATCTACCTGGAAGTCAGATGGGGGAAGGATTTCTTGACTCTAACATTACACAGGTGTCAGTGTTTATGTAAATTTGGTAAATATTGCTATTTTATCTGTCCCAGAGAGAAGATTTCATTGATTTCATATGACACATAGTTAAGATAGAAATTCAGTGAATGGTATATGGACATCTCTCTCTATATATTTAATGGACAATAAATTAACTGATTGAATAGTTTTTGACTTTGATTGTACTCAAAGGTGTTAGACGTTTAAAGTTATATTAGTCAAATACATCTTTGCCTTCTAAGAAACATGGAATAACTTAGGACACAGGGAATTCACAAAGGTATCTGGTCCAGTCTTCCCTATCCCAGGGGTTGTGAATATGAAATAGAGATATGGCTAAATAAAGAATTTAACTTTTTTCCTGTCGTATTCTTAGTCTGTCATCAGGTGATAATGGGTGAACAATGAAGTGTTAATCTCTTAACAGTTAGATAAATTTATTTAATTCCCAGTGAGTCCCATGTTTATGTTCAGATCTACAATTTGAAACATGTAAATAAGGCAGTGGCTTGTTGAAATTGGAAGAGTTATAAATCTTTATCTTCCTGTGTGTTACTCTCTGTTTATTTGTGGTCCTTGTGTCCCTTGTTATTATTGTATCGTATTCAAAAATTTGGCATGGAATATTCTGATCCTAGTATAATTACAACACTTTAAASTATTTTATGGTTTCTTTCAACTTTCTGCAGATTTCTTAGTTTAAAATAATATGAATAGTTATATGAATAATTATTATATTAGTATTAAAATAGTTTATTGTTTGGCTAACTGCTTCACAAAAATCTACAATTACTAGCAATTAAGAGAATCAACTCTTTTTTTTTAAATTCGGTTTTCATTTTTTTTAATCAGTCATTCTTCTGCATATTGTATAATGATGCATATTATGGATAATTGTATTTTGAAACACAAAAWTATTAAATAATGAATTCATGTATTACCGGCTTTCAGACTGGCTGGGAATTTCTCATTGCCTAAATAATGCATCAGAAGATCAAGTCCGAGGGCAATGTGAAGTGACACATTTTGAAGTTAATATTGGAAGTAAGAGGTTATTTGATTACTTTTTATAATGCATTTGTTATTCCATCCACAAAGAAAAATGTAGGCATACATATTTAAAAATAACTTTTATTCCTAACATTTTTATGTATTAGTGTACCTGTACTGTGTTTAATTCACTAGCAACCAGTTTTTCTTTAGTATCAGTATCTCCATGTCTAAGAGCAAGTGAAAATCAGAGTGAAAGAAACCAATGTTGTGATAGAATCTTGTGATAGAATATATTTCAATTCCAGATTGAAATCAGAGTTTACACCTGGCACTGCTTTAGTGAGACAGAAAGAAGATTCCAGAAGGGAATAATCAGATTATTCAATTATTGCTTGCCTTATTAGATTGCCTACAATATTGTGCAGTAAAGTGTCCTCCCTCTCCCCCCCTGAAAAATCCTTGACACAAAATACAGCAGAAAATAAGTGAATATAAGATAAAAAATACAAGTGGAAGATACTGAAATTTGTGCATGAGCATGCAACTGGTTAGTATTTTGTGTTAGGCGTATCTTTTGTGATCAGTTTTTAAATGTTTACTGCTAGTCCAAGAAAATGAGGTTGGTTGAGCATATGAATAATGCTACTCATGTGAACAGAACCAGTCATATTAAACAAATACGACATACAGGGTTTGGGTTTTTTTTTTTTTCCCATCAAGATACAGAGAACAGAGATTTTTGTGTGTGRTGATGGCTGATATGGTAACAGTGTCCTTCTCCCAGGTTACCCTCATGTCSTACCTAAATTTTGTGAACACCTTCCATTGAATGCAATACTGATGCAACCACAAAGCTTTTAATTTCTGCTATGTCCCCTAGGAATTCTGATTTTTGACTGTATGTCTCTGGAGTGGAAGTGGGTCTCGTTTGTCAGTATAAATTCTGGATAATTTCGCCACATTGAGGATGCAGAGCACTGAGTAGAGCAGATGGCCTTATGATAGATAAATAGTAACAACATGATGGATAACACGTTGCTCTGAGATGGAAATACTTTCAGATCTGTGTAAAATATTGTCTTGGAACCTGGGGTCAGGTAGGTCCAGTTTATGGTTCTCTTCCTCCCAAATTAGATTATAACTTCCTCCATGTATTGGGGGGAGGAAAAAAAAATTCTAACCATGTAGTGTCTACAAACACTTCCCTAATGTCATGTCCTTTGCCTCTTCAGGGTTCAGATCATAGGTGGGGATTTTCAAATTCACCTGTGATGTCCTTTCAGAGGTTCTGCTCATGCAGAATTCCTTGTCTACTGCTTTTCTAAAGGAAAAAGGTGTGAAAAGACASAAGCAGTATCAGTTTATTGAGGGTTTTTCTACCAACACCATTTATAGTTAAAATCATTTGCAATTGCCTAATTATCTACAATGWTAATCTTTAATTCCCTCTGTACGCTCTCTCCAAAAAATCTGAAAGGCTTCTACATTTGAAAAAGTCAAACAAATAGCTCCTTTTTTTTCAGTAGGACTAAAAAGGTTGTGAAACAACCCTGCCTGTTGTGGTCCCACAGTCAAGTCCTTGCTTCCATGCTTGACTGCAATTCCCTTGGTGTCTCTGGTTTGTAAATACTCTGTTAGTCCCTTCTGGTTCCTAAGAGGTATATTTTGTCTCAGGGGCCTGGAAGGCTGCTCCCTGCTCCTCAGTGAAGTTTCCCAGTTTTTTTTTTTTTYTGGAGCCTTCATGACAACCATTTAATGCTGTTTCTCCCTCTCCTGCTTCACTTGCTGGTTTGCCATTGAAGGCTGCTCACTTTAAGCATCTCTCCCTCTGAGCCTGCTCAGCTGATCCMGAAGAAACAGAGCTGTCTCTGTCCTCTCTGGAGGTTGTATCTCACCAYATCTTGTCACAGGAGATTAAGGCACAAACCCAACATTTCTGTGACAGCTGAAGGTGTGACATTGAATTGCTTCTGGAGTTTGTTTTGTTGAGGCAGATGGAAAGCAATATGTTAATGGATTTGGGGATGGCAGGGTTTGCTCTGGGGACTGCAGAAGCTTCAGAGATACAACCATTCTCTTCTTCCTATCCCTTTTTCTTTTCCATGCCTTCTTGAAGATACTTGCTCTTGGAGCAACCCAATTTTTTAAAAATCAGTGCAAATCTGATTGTGACTTCAGGTCCACCAGTGCACTTCAGTGGTGTCCAAAGAAAGCTAATATTTTCAGCAGTGCAGAGCCCAAGCAGGCAAAGTCWAACTCTTATTTTTAGGTATGCAGGACAAGACCTGTGGATGGTACCAAATGGTTCAGCTCTATTGACTTCAGAGAATGTCAGAGTCCATAAACTCCTAAGTGAAATCAATGGAGCCATAGTAGCTTATACACAGGAGAATTCGCTCAGCAAGTTTAAATGCACTCAGTAGCCTTTTACTGCTGAATGTTTAAACTTCCTGTGTGAATTTGCTATCAGACTCCTGCCTCATGCATTTTTCTAAAATGCTTACTGATACAGATGAGGAAGCAGTGAGGTTATTGCAGAAATGGCCTTTATTTTCTGATGTGTGCTTACTGCTATGTGAATATTGGATCTGCAGTATTGCATTTATGTAGAAAATTCAGTAATTTTATTGACTGGAATCAACCCTAGAATAATTAAACCCTGTTTATTTCCTTTCCTTATTGCCCATGGTACTAATTATTCCCCCCATATAAAATTAGTGAATACTGAAAATTATGTTATTTGAAAACCTTCATCCTCCTCTCCTTCAGTTTGGTCACTCAGCTTTTCCTGTTTTTCTGTCTGCAGTGTTGAATTATCCATCCAACCTTCCTGAACTCTTTCTTGCTACCTCAATACTTCAATTGTTTATTGCTGAAATTTTGKTTTTGCTCTCGTTTGGCCTTGCTCGTTTTGAACTTCCTCTCTCATTCCCTTTGCTTTTCTTCTCTCTAACAGAGGTACTTCTGTCAGTTTGAGGTACAAGGACATAAAAAATCCTTTCTTCAGTTGCTCATAGTTCCTGTGATATTTTATKACTTAAACAGAAATGGGGAAGGAAGGTGGGAAAAGGGATTGTCATGACCCCGTATTCCCTTTCAAATGTGACCATCTGCAGAGCTTGGCTAGAACAACTGCAAAGGAATACTGTGCTGTGAAAGCATTTCAGAAAATTAGTTTCTTGATGGAGCAAAAAAAGAAAAGGACATGGGTCTAAGAGTGAGACTATTCACAGAATAATGAACTTAAGCAATTCAAGTAAATACAGTAGAATATATTCTTATCAGATCATTGACCTTTACAGGTTTTTCARAAATGTCATTAGCTTAGAGAAAAAAAGGGTTTACAGAGTATCTCCCATCAGAATATTTCTTTATAATCCTGTCTTTGACATTCTTAAACCTTGACAGCTTTTTTAAGAGTATTTTGTATCAACACTGTGAGACTGACTTGGAGAAATTTTTATGACAGTTTGAAATGGGACATTTGGGGCTAAATGAAGTCAGAATGTTTCAGTAAATCTGTCAGACACTTCTGACATTGCGGTTGGCAGTAAGTGGTAATTATGAGAACCTTTTCTGCTTACAAAATAATAAAAATTCTTTTCAGTGTTTCTATAAAAATATCAGGTTTAAATTTATAAATTTAAACTCAATTTACACAAGATGTATTTTCCTTTTGCATTTCACTCTGTCTGCATTCAGATAAGGAATGTGACTTCCCTAGAAGATGAAAACTTTTTTATAACCACTGCAGCAATGAACTCAAAATACTAAGTAGAGCATGATACCTGTTCAAAGCTTTTACAATTTAATATAAGAAACAAACATGAGAATATTACAGGTCCATAATGCTGTCAATTCCAAAATGTAGGAAACAAGGAAAACTAAATGTAGACTTTGGAAGACTCTTTTACAAAGAAGTCTTTTGCTTGAATCCACCAGAGTGCTTTTATTGACARTGAAGTAAGGTAAAGCATGTTTTAATTGCAACTATAATTAATATTTAATATTTTCATGTGGAGAAAAAGTTGCTAAGGCATTATTTGAARTACTTAAAGTATTTATTTCAAGAGGAGGGGGATGTGCTCAAAATTAATGCTGCTTTCATAGTACAAWCACATGCACATATACAACTTCATTGACATCTGTCATCCTCTGCTGTTTTGCTGAAGCTCTCTGTGACACAATGAGTTCCTCAAAGAAACATCTAACCAGGGAGAAAGACTGAGTATGGTGGAGAAAATGGGAATGATGCTCACAAAGTCTGAGAGAAGTCAGGTTTTGATTGCTCAGTATGCCATAAGATGTGACTGAGAAGGCAGATACTAAACCTGAAGAAGCTCCTGTTCATCTAGATGAGATCTGTACGTCTCAGATTCTTTTTTTAGTTTGGTACATAGTAGTCAGGTTACAAGCAAAGATTTTGTTGTTGAAAAGTCMAAGCATGACTTGTTCAGAAAAATCAGTGACTTAAAGAGTAGTTAAATTAATAACAAAACCAATAAGAATAAACTAAATTAATCCATAAAGGCTAACCACTGTTTAAAGGGATATTATCAGAAAGATAATGTACCTATATTGCCCTTCACACTTTTTTTTTTTWTATATTTTGAGTGGAAGAGGTAAATGAATGACCAAAATACTGAGCCTTTAAAGTCACCTATGCATTAGGATGTTGTCAGTTACAAAAAGAAGTGAAAGCATGAATTTTTCATATCTCTTTGGCATTCAACCTGTTTTGCATAGATGGCAGCTGGAGGTTCAAAACAGAGCGTTATTGCTTCACCACTGTCACCATGGCTTAGCAGGTAAATAATGCATGAGCTAAGAAGAGTTGACAAGGCAGACGGTAATGATATATTGGTTCAAGAGTCTGTCACCTCAAAAAGCACCTAGAAATGATTCACATCAGACTTATTATTTATTTCATATGGCTGTTAGCAGAATGCTCATAGATACAGTCCATAATTAACATAAAGAATTAAAAGCTGAAGGGTGTAGAAGGCAAGCAGCCTAGCAAAGTTTCAAAAGAACCCAATGTCAGTCCATATGCAGCAACACTTGTAAAATTTCCAGCTTAAAAYTGTGTCAAATGTTAGTCTGCACCCTTTGGGGTGCCAGATCCTGGATTATCTCTAGGAAAACAAAAGTTCCTTCATATCAGTTAGGCAGCACCTAACTAATCAGGGAGCATCCTGTCATGTGTTATTGAAAAGCAGGGCTGGTGGTCCTTATTATAGGCATTTTTCACGTATCCTGGTCTCTCGTGAAAATGCTGACAAAAAAAATAATAATGCCACATTGTACAGCACTAAGCATAAGAAACAGTTTTTCAGTAAAAAATCCAGTCCTCATCTACAGAAATGAGAATAAAGGCTGTTGTACRGTGGCTGTGGAGCAATCAGGGGTCACAAGCTCTAATGACAGGCTCATGTTCATCCTGTTTGTCAGAAGTATTAAGATCTTTTCGTGACTTAATTAAAAAACCCAAACAACACACGCACATCCTATYCCTGTTCATTGCTCACAGGCTGCTTAACCCATAAAGGTTAATTTGTCACGCTAGTGCTTTGTTTCCCATTTTGTTTATGAGATCACTCTCTGTAGTGACATCTGCATACATTAACTAGCCCAACACATTTTGTGTTATCTGGCAGCTTCTTTAATTACTGGTCAGGCATCACTTTTTAATATTGCAGCCAAGCRGAAATGTATTTGTTCCAGTAGCATTTTTAACAGGATTCTGTAATATCAGAACCTCCCTGGAGAGCCCTTCCAGCCAGGGTTTGCCAATAAACCGCAGCCGCTTCGCTGCAGCCCGAGCTATCGACAGATGCTTCCAACTGGATGTGTAATACGCAGTACCTGCTGTGAATAGAAAATGACTGAGGACTGGTGGGACCTTCTTTAGGCACAAATAAGCTCTGCTGATTTCTTTCACATCTTGTAATGGGAGATTCGTGATGGGGTTTTTTCCTGTCTACCTCAGCGTTGGTTTTTAAACTTAACTTTCCTCGAGATGTGCAATGTACAGCAATGGTTTATCAGAATTACAGTATTAAGCATGTTCAGTGCAATTAATTCATTAAACTGGTGGCAAATTCCAGCTAAATCACATCCTTAATCCAAAGAAGCAGAAAATGTCGATAGTGTCAGTAGGAATGTGGCAGGGCCAAACAAGATGTGAGCAACACAACAAAGTGGATTGAACCAGTCATGCTTACAGTAAACACTGTGTGCAGTGGCTGGAATAAAATAAAACAGTGGATTACCATGCAGGCAATGGATATGTAGAATTGTTCTTTATTAATACAAAGCTCCACTGCTGAATATCCAGGGGACTGGAGGTCCAGCATATACTATAAATACAGAACAACAACTTTCTCAGAAGAACTGACATTATAGCACTAAATATGGTGTCTAATCCCGATGTAAAGACCTGTTTCATAGGAAGAGATGAGTTTCTGCTTTAAGTGTATTCTTAAACCCTATTGACTACATCTGAGAAATCAGAAATATAGACTTTGCTGAACATTGGTGTGTTTAAAAGGAAAAGAGAAAAAAAAATAAAAACAACAAAAAGTTTCAGTAGTGAGGAACTTTACACGGGAGCTTCAGATTACAGAAACAAATGCAGGCTGTATCCTCTTCATCTTTCTCTTCCAATGTGTTTTGCCATCTCTTGGTTGTGTTACTTTCCCTGTTGTTGAAAAAAACATCCTTCTTGTCAGAGTTGAGGGGTTTGGGCTGTTTTGGCAGAGGTTGGTCCCCCTCAGTTGTATGAGTTAATATCACTGTGCATTTTAAATAACTTGTGGCCATATTGGCAGTCTCTGAAAGTCATTTGCAGTCTCTGAAAGTCATTTGCAGCATTTGTTTTTTGCTGTGATGAGTATGAGGTGCCATTGTCAAGACTCTGATTTATTATCCAGCCTAATGGCTRTTTCTAGTGGGRCTTGCAGTTTGCTTCCAAAAGTTAMGGAAYCAACATGTTCCRACAGAAGGAAAGGTTTGAATTAGGCTCATATGTATATATTTAATTAAAACTTGAGCATGATTTTTCTGAACCTTGTGAAATACATAATAAACAGAACTGGGGCAGTTTCTCTTATAGGGGTTGATTATCATTTTTATGTGGAAGCTTGTAAAAACTGTTCTGTTTAAGGCACTGAGATAATGATTAATTTCTTGATTTTTTTTTTTTTATTTTTTTTATGTATGTGCATTGTAAAGAAGAGGTTAAATGCAGGCTCCACATAGTACTTGCTAATTCAGTCAGCTGTAGTCATATCATGTTTTATTTGCTGTTTCTAATAAATCAGCCTTCGACTTGTGCATTACTTGTGAAATAATCTTTTATTTTCTGACTTCCAAATCAGTTGCTTCTAATGCAGAGCTGTTAAATGAATAAACAATGACAGGATAAGAATAGTCTCTGTTAGAGAGCCTGACTATGTTAAAGCAGAGATTAGTACTTAGRAGACACAGAAAGGCGTTGTTGTTACATCTGAGGCTTATTTTATGTGCACAACACTGCTGTACCAGATGGACTTGAAAATTAAATTCTTCAGTGAAAAAAAAAACTTGAGGAAAAAGAGTAAAAAATGCTGTGTGAAATATCATAATTATAATATTGATAAATAACAGCATGTATAGCTRTGATAGATATTCTGTGCTTCCAAACAAAGATGAACTCAGTTTCTCTCAGCTGAAATGTTTTGCAGGCATTCTCAAGTGACAGGTAACTCCATTATTTTTTTTCCCCCTACTTCTCAGGGAGATTATTATGTAGTTTTGTTTTTTTTTTTCTTTTCTTTATAAATAATTACAACAAACTCATGCAACTGGCTCTTTTTTGACTGCATTATCATTTAGAATGGAAATTTTTTTTCAGTGGCAAAATCTAATTTTTTTGCAATCTCTTCTGCTTTGATTCCTACTAGGAAAATTTTTAACACAATGAGGATTTGGCAGGAGTCATATTGACTTGGTATTTTTTTCTGAGGTTCAAAGGAGGAACAGCYTCCTTTACCTGAAGAATTAGTAGAYCAATTAATCAGCAGAATTATTAATACAAATAGCAATCTTAGTGATTGATARTATTTTTTTCAGAGGAAAGCTCATAGTTACTGGATATTGAGGTGATAAGGTAATTTTTGTTGCTTTTACCATTAGTGGGAGAGTGTTTAAARATAAATTCTCAGAAGACTTGAACATATCTGTTAAATCTGCTGTAAAATGGACCAGTCCCCCTAAAAGCAGACATTTTTCTGTTGCAGTATTTTTCTTTGGAAATTACTTCTTATTATGGCTGATGGTTCAAAAAAATCATGGTATATCAGATCGCAAGGGAATCTCAGGGATCATTTGGTAAAGGAGGATTTCTTTATCCACAGAGAGAGAAGATTCATAGGAATGTCTCTCTTCATGCATTTGAGTGGCATGGCCTGGCATTAGGAGAGCACTGTGTCAGTTCAGCCTGCAAGCAGCATCCAGAAATGAGGATTTGGCATTCCCCAGAGTGGTGCCTTTGGCTCCTGATGATGGCTGCTCACTGAACAGMCACACAGTGGAGGTGCCCTGGGTGGCTCAGAGACATGCCACATTAAAAGCAGCAAGTTTTTCAATCACTTTCCCTTTAAAGTGTCAAATACTTTAACATATTAATAGTTAAGCACTGATTAGAGGCCATGATTGAATGTACTGGACAGCTAGGAGTCCCAAGGCAAAGTAAAAAAAAAATTGTTTAACTGTGCTGTTGAGGTCGATTATTAGGTAAAACTTACTTCTGAGCAGTTTACTGTCATTAAATATTTCAAATAACTCCACAGAGTCTGTTTGAAAGGCCACTGCTGCCAGTCAATAGTTGCAYGCACAAAGCTGAGAACAGACTGGAAGGGTGAAATAACCTAATACAGTCAGATGAAGAGGAAAAAGCTGGATTSCCCAGATAAGACAAACGAGATGAGAAAACTGTCATGTAAAGAAAAGCCTTTACTTTTCTCCCTTTATAGAAGTTGCACAATGTGATACAGATAATTTACATTTTCCTGGAGATGAATGCGATGAATATTTTCAGCAACGCTTTTCATGAATATGGAAAACTGGCTGCACTTTTATTGCTATATTCATAAAATATGCATCTGGTGGGTTCCTGTTTTCACAGTATGAAATACGGAGTGGAATTTTTAATTTCTTCATTTATTTTCTAGRGGCTTTTTGACTTTTAATAAGGTGTTTTAATGTAATGATATAGAATGTGAATTCTGTCATGGTTTGTTATGTAATAAGTCGCCTTTGGAAGAAACATTGGCTTCTTTTACTGCCTCACTGCCAGTTCTCTTACSAATTGAGAGTAAAATGCTTGAACTCTCATGTAGGTTAGGGAATCGAGGTATCGAATCCCTCTTTCCTCATAGCATGATATTATTCCATCTCCCAGAAAACATTTTTCAGACTACTAAAGTTTCAGAATCCTGGGTTAAATGTAAGCCTTGGGACACAGAAAAGAGGATTCTTTGATGAAACAATAGGGKAAAGTGATTGTCTTTTGAAATGCCATGAAGTTTGGATACATCAAGAGAGCAGTTTTCCCCCCGCTCTACTCCTGACCTGCATTTCTTAGGGCTTTACAAAGAAACCTACCTGTAAGACAAGAACAGCAATTGCATTCATTTTGTTACATGGGGRAAAAAAAATAGAACAGGTAAAAGCTTCGTTAAGTATCATTGCCAGTAAGATTTGTCTAATTCCACACAAAAMCCCCAGCAATGTACCTGAAAGATAATATAATTTTTTTTAATTGTTTAGTATTTTACTAATATATTGGTATATATTGTTGTATCACCAAACTGTATTACCTAAGAGAACAGTTCTATTAAATCAGAAGAGGTCTCTACTCAGAATGACATTTGCCAGGAAGATTTTTTCATTCCCTTTTAAAAATCCTTGCTTTGAAAGAAACAAGCTTTTTGGAAGCTGTATATTTTTTAAAGCTATAGTGCCTGTTTGCCTTTGGTGTGTAGTTGGAGCCATACTACACACCATACCACGGTATTCAAAATACATGTGTCTATTCATCAGGATTTTGAAATTAAATGATGAAATTGCTTCAAATAAAATACAAATGCAAATTCTACAAAAAAATCAAGGATTTTGTTGATAAAATTTTAATTGGGATAAACAGCTTTCACATGTCTGTTTCTACAGTGGAGAGATGGTCACATACTCTGAAAACCTCTATCTGAAACTTTGCATTTTTCTTTTTATCATTCCTTTTCACATATAAAATTTATCTTAATTTTATTGAAATTCCTAATTTTCATTATTGAAACTTAAATAGCAAATTTGCATTTGCTGCTTCCGCAGTGTTAGTTTTTTGATAATGTATGTAATTAAACTGTCTCCCTAAGTGGTCTGGAATCAAATAATCTTAATTCATTAAAAGAGGATATTTTGAGAGTGAGGGTAAGAAAAAAACTGATTTCCTAAATTCTGTTATGGAAGGTACCATAGAAGTTACACACAAAGTATCAAGCTTACTTTTCTTGAGGCTTCTTGCTTAATTTGAATTTTGAACAAATTCATGGTGTTTATTGACATGCAAWTTTCTTTCATTTTCAGTATTCAAAAATTTTCAAAGAAAAGGGACAAGGAGCAATGAATAAAGTTTCCACTATAAGAAACTGTGTTTAGATATTGGGAGAAATAATTTTAAGGTAAAGGGTGGTGAACAGTAACAGGTTGCCCAGAGATATTTTGGAATTTCCGTCTTGGAGAAGAAACAAAAAACAACTGGGTATAAACACAAGCCACCTGATCAGACTGAAGTGACCCTGCTTGAGTGAACACTGCTATTTAGTGATTCCTGAAATCAGGCCAAAATTGGCTGAGTGTAAAGTGTTTCTCTGCTTGCCAAGAAGATTGTTTTGTTAAAACAAACAAAATATCATCCTCAGAAGAAATTGTTCTAACTCTTGAAAAAAACCCAGCATTATCCAGTATGTAGAAAAAGATGTCAAAAGACACAGACTGGAGTAAGAAAATAAATAAATGTCACTGTTATCACAACAGGCTTTTCCCTTTCAAAATCAAGCTCAAGGTAGACTGCAGCTTTCCTAGAGGGATGTTGAAGCCAAGAATGAGGAAGGATAAAGCTATAGATTCCATTAGCAGGGAAGATACGATGTGTTGACAATAAATCAATYGTTATATTAGGCCTTAAAAACAACAAAGGAAATGTTCAGAGGATGACTCACTGCAGTGAAAGAAAGTGACAAATGGTCTCAGCTTAATGACTAATATCAAACATTGTTAGGGAAAGTAAATTTTGAAGGCTCAGATCAATATTRCCTCTTAGGGTCACAAAGCAGAAAATACAGAATCAAAGTTAAACTGTCTGAAGAAACCACATCTCTCAAAATACAGACAGTTCATAAAAGAAGGTGGAAACACTGTAATTCTCCCACAGAATTATAATCTTAAAAAATGCAAAACAAACCAAACATACACCTCCCCACCAGAATTCATGTTCTGATTCATTCTAATTTCATAGCTGGCATCTATGTAATCTGACATTGATCCCTTTCAAGAAAACAAATGGTCTGCATGTAGAATATAAATGGGATTTAAGTTATCCATTTTGCCAGAGTGCATTTTGTCAGAGTCCATAGTGGAGTGTTTCAGAATTGTTACAGGTCATTACATCATGCTGCCATAAAACAGAGATAGCTACAATCTTACATTACCTTCACCTGGCTGGGGTGAAGTTTAAACCAATTTCCAATCCTCTTATCCAAATTTCTTTGTATTTCTCTTGCTCCCCTYGTTAACGTCAATGTACATGAAAAAGAAAATCCTAGAAAGGTAAATTTATGTCCAACATTGCTTGATCTTCGAGGGGTCCCTTAACATCACTTATTTTGTTGTGGTGGTATACATGATGCCAGGACAAATTGTAATTTATTAATAGTGCTTGCTTGTTGTATTTGTCTTCTTTAAAGATCCTTGTGGTCACACATTGACAACTTCTTCCACATAATAATGCAAACTTTTAGTTCACATAGAGTTAGAGGATTTCTCACTTTTTTAATGCAGCCATTGCTATTACAAACATACCTTTTAAAAAGGATCTTTTAAATAATCTGCATTAAGGTTTCCTTTCTTTCTTTTCCTGCAGGAACATTGTACTGTATTTCATGTGTGTACATTCTTGTTTTGTCTTTTCCTGACTTACATTCCAACCTGCAACTACTTTTGTGTTTATGTATATACATATATATGCATGCTTGAATGTAGACTCACCATTCATCAAATGAAATTCAGCTGGAAGTGGCTGCTTCATTTACATTTCAAAAATGTAAATAATTAATTACTAAGATTTGTAGAACTAACTGAAAAATAATATAAAAGTATGTTAGCTATTATATTCCATATGCACATATTTTAATATTAATCGCTTTACCTAAAAAAAAAAAAATGATATATGAAGAAATAGCTCCATAATGAGAGAAAGTTTTTTGTTAAAAGACAAAATAAATAATGGAAAATATATTAAATCTGCCACTGTTGCTGAAAATAGTATGCTGTCCTTTTTTAAGCAATCTGTTCCACAGTTTGTTATTCAAACTTTTGGCTTTTAGCTTGGTTTAACTGAGGTAGTTGCTTGTGTGAAACCAAATAACGTAGACATTTCTGAAAATTCTGGATTCCTTTCTGTTTTTGTAGAACTGGATAACCAAGCAGAGAGAATGCAAATGATCAGAGACACTTAAAATTAATTATTTGATCAAATACTTTGTCAAAATGACTCCCAAGTTCAATAGCCTCAAATACAGTACTGAAGAAGCAGATTTATRTGTGAAAGCCCATTTTGCAGTATTTTTCCATTTTCCTGCCTATATGCACATTTATTTTTACATAAATATTGACTTGTATCACTATAAGGAGATAAATATGCTTTTATGATATCCTCCTAATCWTTAGTACTTGACTGGAAAACCTCAATATTAATGCTATTCTAGATCTGTTGATCATAAGCAATTSATATTCTGAGCTGAAGCTCTGTAAATATGATATGTCTTTAGAATAATTTTGGCTAMATTTACAAACAGTGGAGAAAGAGCTGGGAAGGGAAACAAAGTGATGTTTGTGAGTACTTCTAATGTGTTYTGAACATATGATGGGCATGAATTTCACACATCTGTTGCTAGTCCAGTCAGCTCACTGAGGTGTGTCCTGGGGGGATGAAGGATCTCAGCACCAACTTCACTCTAAAGATGGAGTTTCTTTCCCTGTCCCACTGTAAAATGCCCGGTGCTAATGCAGCTACAATGATAAAGAACTAGACATCTTGATAAGTACAATTTTTGAGAGGGCAGTTATCCATAAGATAATAGCCACATAAACCACRCAAAAAATGCTGTTCCTTTGTTCCTTCAGTAAAAAATATTAAACTATTAATTAAATTCACTCATAATCGAGTTTTAAAGCTGCACTGTATTTGCACTTATAAAAATAATAATTCAATAAGAAAAGTGAAAAGACCAGTAACAATTTACTTTTCACAGAAAGGCAACACTTTATTGAATTTTTCATGATATCTGAGAATGRGGGTTTTTCAAGTGTGCAAAGAGGRAAGCTTGGAATCCTAAATTAGCCCATTGAGAAAAATATATCAAGGTGTAATATATATAACTGACTCTCTGAACACTGGGCATGATGCTTAATGATTACTGATTTCTCAGGATAAGTTAGAATTCTTACGTCTTCAGTTGAGAATTGTGAGTGATTGAGAAGTTGAAAACAATGTGAAAAGGAGCAGTTTGGCTCTGCTGCAGGCTGAATAGCAAGGACTGTGAGCTGTGCAGACTGCTGAAAGGGATCTTCAGACAAGAAGCAGATTGAGGAGCTGTGTCTGGTATGGGACTGATACCCAGGAARATGTGAAGGCAAGTTAGCTGCAGCAGCTACAGCTGGAAGCTGTTTTACCAGCTTTGACTGRTACTGAATTATTTTTAATTTGTAGTAACTTTGAAGACAGGAATAACACACTGTCACACCTACCTGGCTGGTTGATCCACCAACTTACACAAGAGCAGGAAAAAGAAGCATTTTGAGAATACAAATCAAGACTATGATGTACTGTACTGTATTATACTAAACTAAAGCAAACTAAACTAAACTAAACAATTACTATACTATACTGTACTATTGCTATCCTGTACTTATGATGCTAACACAATTATGTGTATTTCCTCTATCTGCAGAGGAYCCCACCTGGGGCACTGCAGCAGTGTATTTCAGTTGCAGAGTGGAATAACATTAATGGTCTTTCTACATGAAGTGGCCACTTTTGTGAAATGTCCTTCTCATTGGAACACCAAGAGTTTTGCCACCTTGGCTGAACTGAGACAAAATTTTCACTTCACTTCTGTTTCTTTGAGGTGCTATTTGCTTTTTCTTTCAGAAATAGTTCAGGCTCAATTGTATTTCTAGATTTATAGGTTTGTGGTAGCAAAACAGGTAATAAAGGATATGTAATGTAAATTTACTTTAAGATGTTCTTTTTTCCTGAAATATTGTTCTCATAAGTATGTTGGGAGTGGAAAAACACAGAAACAAACCGTGTTGTCATTTACAAAAGAAAATCCTACACTTGGCCTTATTAATCCATGTCTGGAACTTTTACAGGACATTCTCTTTTGAGTTGGAGCTGTAGCAGCCACTGTGGAGTGCACTGGCTCATGGCATGGATGTGTTCATTAGCTCCAGCATCTTTTCTTTGAGCTGCTAGGAACAAGGAGACAAAAGCCAATCTGTTTGCTATTTCATATTCATGTCCTTTCTCCTTTTTAATGCCCTGACTGACAGCCTGGGTGTACATTGTCCGATGTCTTCACGTCAAGCCCGTGACCTCAATTCCCCTATCATTCACTTCCATCATGTCAGCTGAGCCTTTTGTGGATGTCCATTATTCACACACTATATTGTGTTRTGATGAATTACCCTCTTGGGAATTTTAGGACATCTTAATCCCAGTCTGACAGAACTCTCTGTGATAAATAATGGACAAGTCCCGATGCTAAATGCAAGTACATCAGAGGATGTGGATTTTTGACAGCTTTTACTGAATAAAAAGAAACAAGAGAGCATGCCTTCAGCAGTGTTGAGCAGCTTCCATCTCTCATTTTCATTTTCATTGGATGCTTTTCTACCAAGAGATTGCATGCAGCAGTGGAGGGAGATTCATTGTGATTTTTATCCATAGTTGTTCTCCTGATAAACAAAATATTTCATTAAAAAAAATTGTGGGGAATTTATTATAATTTAATCTCACATTAAATCTGCCCTCTTTCTCCATCCATGCATGTTAAGAAAAGAGAACTTTGCTTCAGAAAACCCAGTAGCTTTCAAACGTGCATTTCCAGTGACAGCCACGTGTGCCTGTGTGCTGCCTGGCATTTACAGCAAGGCGAATTCCTGGTGCTCCACAAGCTGTGCAGAGGTGGAGAATGAAGGAGGTGATGGACTCTTTGCCTTCTTGTACTGACAGCCTTGGCCTGGCTGGAATTGCAGTGAACATGGAGCTGACAACTTGCTGCCAATTATTTCCATGTGGAAGGGACTGGAATGAGCAGAGTCAAAGCCTCMCTCCCTCTGTCTGTGCTCTGCCAGGCAGCATTAGAGGGGTGATAAAATGCAGCCTTGGTGATATTTCCACCTTTCACACTTSACTGGAGTTTGCCAGGTGTTTTTGCACTTGTTATAGCCCTGAGACTTGACAAGAGCCACAGGTCTCTTCCTGTGGGTCTCTGAGTTACAGGCTTGGCAGGTATCCCAGGGGATTTGGCTGCAGCATTTTTTCCCATTTGTTTTTTTTTGGAAAAGAAAACTGTGTGCCTTGTGCTTACTGGAGATCTGGAAGTCATCCTTCAACAGCTGGCAAGCTCAAAGTGAGCACATACTTAGTCTGGAAAATTGCAGAATTTGGAAACCCTAAATAGGTAAAATATCTAAACTGCTTTGAGAACAGATAGAACAGGAAAATGCCTTCCTTTTTTGGTTGTTTTTTTGGTTTGTTTGTTTTTGTTTTTTTTTTGTTTTGTTTTGTTTTGTTTTTGTTTTTGTTTTTGTTTTTGTTTTTGTTTGTTTTTTGGTTTTTTTTGTTTTGTTTTGTTTTGTTTTGAATTTTTTTCTCCAGTATGCTAGGTAGCTGGAGGAGAAAATAAAAGGAATATAAATAATTGTGTGTTCTGTAGGATAGCTACTTCTTATCATCCTTTTAAGTCAGTTGGAAGCAAATGTCATTATTGCTGCCAGAGTGTATCCTTAAGGTATTCTCAGCCACACCTGAAAGGACTAAAACTTTAAACACACATGTTCTTCCTGTGGAAACTGGTGAAGAATGTCTGTTTCCATTTCACATAAAGTGGGGTGAACAGGAGTTCATATTTATTTCTGTCTCTCATGCCAGAGGGAAGGA
Organism: Malurus melanocephalus; assembly: GCF_030028575.1. NCBI lineage: Eukaryota > Metazoa > Chordata > Aves > Passeriformes > Maluridae > Malurus > Malurus melanocephalus. The sequence continues at coordinate 186,092 of NW_026623526.1, forward strand.
AGTGCAGGTTTAGCTCTGTTACACTGAAGGGTGCAGAGGCATCCGTGTGAAATGCGTTGTATTTCTTCATCTGGCCAGCACACAAAACAGCTGCCAGAGCTGGGTGAGCCTTGCTGGCAGATCCATGCTTGACACTTTTTCCTTTTCCTTGCTTGAATGCTCGTGTGGGCCAACAATTGTACTCTGGATGTGAGGAACCGTTTTTTAACCACACTGCTGCCGTTTTCAATAAGTTTCTTATTCAGAAAAATGGCTTGTTTAGAATTAAAACAACAGCAGCAAAATGAGGAAACAATACCAACCAAAAACCAAAACCACAAGCAAAAAGAATTGTTGAGAAAATTCCTGGGCCCCTTGGATTATAATTGATATTTAATTGTTAATATGTAAAAGACATCTAAAGTACAGTCAATTACTGTATTGATGCCAAAAAGATTTTTGCTTTTTATACATTTTTCATATATTCATTGCTCTGTAAACTACTGTTATATAGCTCCTGAATTAACTCTAGTACATTTCCTACCCTTTCTCTTAGATTTTAGAACAATAAGCTGACCTTCTAAACACATCCCTGAAATATTGTATAGTCTTATTGTTAGGAAGAGGACCTACGAGAAGAATATTTTGTTTTCCAGCCAGAATTGGAGAAGTCATAAAAAAAGAAGTGGGGGCCTTGGACCAAATACAAGGGGTTGACCCAGGGGTGGGTTACTGGGGCAACTGAATCTCCTATTGGATGTACCTGTTAAGTATCTAATTAATCAACCTTATAAAATTTTGGATATCTGGGACACCTGGAAGCTTCCAAATAAAGGTCTACATTTTACTTTGCTATTCTAGCACTTTTATAAGGTGGTTTTTTTTTTTTTCTCTCTTTTGATTATAGTCAACCATATGAAAGCAATTCTGATGTTTACAAATAGTTATAAAGCCCATTATGGGCATTCTTTTAAAATATATTAAAATTTAAATTAAAAGATCCAAGATACTTGCTAAGCAGGCAGTTGTATTTCTATTGAGTAAATTAGTGAAAACAAACAAAAATTAAAATTATTGAAAGTGATTTTTTTTAAGGCTGGAGGCTATGGTTTAATGTCATATTTCACTATTTCTTGCATGAGATGCATTATCACATTTTAGATGAGGATGTTGTCAAACCTTGCAGGAGAAGCAAATTCCCATCTTCTGAACTGTCAGACAGTGCTTTAATTGAGCTACAAAGCAACTTGTCTCCAAATAAAAACATGTTAGGTGGCTCTTTCCCCATTTGAGATCTAAGGCTCCAATTGACAATATAAAGCAAGGATGKTGCCAGGTTCTGTATGATTTCACTTTGGAGGTTAGGCAATTGCAGGTGACAATTTCTGTGTGTTTGTGTGAGAGAAAGAGTCAGAGAATAGTTTGAGTAATAAATCAGAACAGGTTCAAGAAGAGCTCTGTTTTCAGGATGCCCTTACTTAGGAATAGTCATAGTAGTGGGAATAATGTTACTGAAGCATTCCTTTTTTTTTTTTTTTTTTTTCCTTCGAAATAGTAATCAGTTTTATCTGAAACGGTGGCTCATTTGGAAATGTGGCTCATATTTCAGAAAGAGATTTTGAGATTTTCATTACTAGGTTAAGTAATGAATAGATTAATTTTTATTCATAGATTTGAAAAATCTATAAGGGAATAGGAATAGAACTGAAAAGTTTTGGGACTGTGTACTATTTGCAGCACTCTACATGGTGCTGTGCAAGAATGTGAAAATATGAGTCTTAATGTGCTTTTGGAAACTGGTCTTTTGAAGCATAAAACACCACTTTAAAAGTAACAGGCAAGAGTAAGAAGAAAACAGACTGAAGATGATCTGGTTTCAGTCAGAGTAACACAAGATCAGAAATCTTCCATTTTAAATTCAAAATGATATAATGGAAACGAATTGAAAATACTAATTGCATGTTACTTACATTTATTATGTTCTCAGAAAGTTCATTACCTGAAAACTGCTGAAAACCAAAAACAGCTTCAGCTCCAAATGTGTGAATATCCACTGTAAGATCTATACAGTGGAACTATATGATAGTGCAATTCATTAATTACAGGAGGTGATTTTTAATTTGGAATTGTTGACTCCTACATGTCTGAGGCACGCAGATCTGCTCATGGAAAGCATTTCTGCATTAATCTTCCCTTTTCTGCTGCCCCCTCCAACGTTCCCTGGGGCATCTGAGCAAAGTATGACCTTACTGTTGTATTGTAAGGTGGCATTTAAGTCTTCATTTTATAATTAAAAGAGAGTGATTAATGATCATAATGAGATTTATTTTAATTTGCAGTTCTGGAAAGTTGCATGATATGGTTAAGGATACATCATTTAGGTTTTATTACATTAATTGCAATTTCAACAGAACTGCAAAAAACACAAACCTTTACTGGTAGCATAAAATCAAAGCAACAGAAACCTAAGGGCTTCTTTGTAAGCACTTTCCATTGTAGGAAAAAAAAAAAAAAAAAAAAAAAAAAAAAARCCTTACAAAATCTCATTGTTTCTCCAAAACAAACAAAGAAGCAAAAAGGCAGCTTCAAGACAAAAACAAAGATGTCTCTAAAAAAAAAGAGGTTTAGAATGTGTTTGGGTTTCAACTTTTAAGCTTTTAATTAGCTTGTATGTTTTTTCACACTAAATTATTTAGTGGTTGTTTTATATTTCGTATCAATTTAAGTGGAGAAGGAATTAATAGAGCATATATAACAAGATTTAAATAACTGAAGAAAATCAATTCAGCTCAGTCGGTGCTATTAGCTAAGCTACACTTGCTTGGCTCTAATGTGCTCTAATACTGTGTTTGAACACTTATTCTTTAGGGATTCCTATTCTGTTCTGGTATCCAACAGCTTTGGCTGCATAAAAAGTTTGCTTTGTGTTGCTACGTGCCAATTCTGCAGTGATTGCTGTGGTGGCTGCACAGAAATGGGTCCCCTGGCTGATAATGAGGCTGAACACACATGCTCTAGTAACAAATAATAGGTTTTTTAATAGCACAGAATGGTTTTGTTAACATACACTAATAAGGAGTGTTTCTAATATGTATAAAAGTACTTACTTGTTTGTGAGGCAATCCTGGATTTCATAAAGCTGTTTAAGTACAGGATCTGAGCACTTTGGAGAGCTGTTAAGCTCTCAAACCCCAATATATTAGCATCCATATATTGTCTGAGATGGAAATGGCATTGTGTACACGTGAGCACATATGGTTTATTGAGTCTTTGTGACAGACATTAAATCCTTGTATGCTGAGGGAAGATAGAGTTCTAAATGCAGAATATGAAATTCCAGTTGACAAGGGAGTAAAACTGAATAATAACAGTGTAAAGGAGATGGCACTGAGACYTCCATGCACCTTGTCTTTCATTGTAAGTTGTAACAYGCTGTGGATTTACCCCTCAAAKATAAATGCAGTATTTTGCATAGAAGATCAGTAAWATTKTGCTATTTGAAAATCTGATACTTTTTTTCTGGCTATAAATTYGGCTTCTTTGTYTCAGGYGAGAGAGRAGACAGYGTTGCAAGARSATAATGCAGARCAATTAATTTTGATCATAATTATATTGAGAAATAGTTCTGTAAGGGATAAATTTCTGGGGTCTCTTCTGCCAGTGACTTCCTTAAATGAAGTTTCAGTCAACATTGCATCCGGGCTCTTCTCAATCTATTTCAAGGTAGCAATAGATGTTTACATCTCTGATAAAAAACATGGAGATTCTGCTTAGGTCAGATTTTTGGTAAAGGGTACTTTTGGAGCAGAATTAAATTGTTTGTAGATGCCATACTGATCTAATAAATCCACTGATTTTTGAAAGCTACCTGGATCTCTAGGACAAGTAGGGCATGACTGCCTTCTGCTGAAGCATCTCGGATTTGCCTTTTTTCCCCTCATAATCTACCTGGGAATTGCACCAGTAGSATACTTTGCTTAGGATTCATGGTATCATTGAGCAGTGCTATTTCCATAAATTAAAGACCACAACAAAGAACACAACCGACAAACAGCAGCAATGGCAAAACCCAAACAAACCTAAATCTGCTTAATAAGCTGCTACTGACTGAGCAGATTTTGGTACAATGTTGTGGATTCCGCTTAAAACAAATCTGACAACTTGATTGCTCAAAAATAAGGAAGAACAGTATTTTTATGACATTGTCAAATGTGCTATACCTAGAAACTGCATATTTGAAAAAYAAACATTTCAAGTATTTTTAGGAAACAAAACCTCCTATTCCAAACTGGAACATGTTTTCTTTCTGAGGCTTTTGACTGGGTTTATAGTAAGAGAGGGAGGATGATACTAAAACATGTATTGACAATTCAAGTATATATTGAAGATTCAGCTCTTAGCCCACTGCAAATGTTATTGCTCAATGAAAGATAAATAGTTCTTTCTATGTAAAAGCAAACACAGTAATATCTGTCCAGTGCAAATTCCTTTCTGGTTGTCCACGAGCTGCACGAGATGATCACCCAAAAGTCCCTCCACTGAAATAAGCTTGATTATTGTGAAACTTTTATCAACCTTGGGAAACATTTGATTTATCAAGACTTTTATTTTATTTACCTGTTGTGAAGTAAAAACCTTGTCGGTATAGCCACTATTCTGGATTGACTGGAACTGT
>NW_026623526.1:192673-214548 GCF_030028575.1 Malurus melanocephalus
AAATAAAGTTAAATTTCCTTATTTTTCATCTTCTCTTTAACCTGACACAGCTGAGCCATGTAACTGTTCAGCTGACAAGGAGTGTCAGTGTGTGCTTTTGTAAACCAGAGCTCTAAGCAGTGATATTATCATCAGTGTGGTRGAAGGGATTCCTGTTGTCACTTCTCACCTGGGTCTCCAAATTTCTGTACTGTATCCATTCATTTCCCCCTTCAGTCAACTTAGCTAAAACCACCTGGCCACAGGGTACAGATGAAGAGGTCACTGTCTGGTTGAATTTGGCTGTAATTTAATTTAATAAGGCYTTAAGGTTGGGGTTTTTATGCTTGGAATTTTTGCTGTATATGCAAGTGAATGTGCTTGACTGTCATTTGTCATTGATCCTATGGTTGGTGATGAGTCAAAAGTTATTGTCTGTTCAACATGAAGGTGCATTTTTAGTCTTCACTAATGCAGTGTGCACACCAAAATCTAGAGGCTGGGTTTGTGTGGAAATATAAGACATTTTTTTCCTTAGCATTGAGTCACTTTTCAGCTCCGATAGTAGAGGTTCAGCATTTCAGTGCTGCCCATGACCTAAATGAGGGCCCAAAGTGTCTGACTTCTCAAAACTTAATGTTTCATGTGACAGGRAAGTGCCCAGAAGAATCTGCCTTTCCACTTAAAAAACTTACCTGTTTTCCAGCATTCCAAAAGAATATGGCYTCAATGCAATTCCATTAAATCCTACAAGAACATCCTGCTGGGTTAAAAAAAACCTCTAAATCTTTAGCCATCTGCCAGTCCCTTATGTATCAGCTCAGGTATCTCAATTTAAGATTCATACTGATTTCTGAAAATCACCTCTGCTATCTAACTTGCCATTTAACAGGACTGTGGAAGAAATTCTTCCTTGTGGRCAGAGTTTTTAAGTGCAACTCAAATCAGCTGCAGTCAACTGCATCACACAGAGTTAGGTGCATCAAATATCCAGTTTGTCAAGGCACTGCCAGGTTTTACTTTACTTGTACTGTGACATTCTTGACATGGGTGTTTAGTTTACCTTTTTTTTTTTTTTTTTTTTTTTTTTTTTTTTTTTTTTTTTTTTTTTTTTTTTTTTTTTTTTTTTTTTTTTTTNTTATTTCGGTCTGCTATTCACAGTTTGATTCTGATAATGATTTTTACTAAGTAGCTCTATCTGGAATAAAAAGAACCCAAACTTTTTGGAGGAGGGTGATAATAAATTTTCTGGTTCAGTATATTACCTTTATAGAAAAGAAGCTTGCAGGACTGAAAAATAAAATAAAGTAACACCAGATGTGAAAGTGACGTGAGGAAGATGCTTAGACAGTTTTGAGGTGGGATAATGCTTCTTGATTGTGTTCTTTGAGCTAGAAGGTGGCAATTAGATTTTCATACAGAGAAAAGTGTGAGACATCTTAATTAAACACCTTTTGGTGGAAGTCATCATACATAAACCCAAACCTCTTGTAATAGTTCTCAAATGTGTCACCTGTGTGAGTAACACTAAAAACAATCTTTTTTTTTTTTTAATTGGAAGGAAAATTGTGGTTTGAATGTTGATTCAAATATGTATATTAGTCATTAAGACAGCCAATCAAATACACTACTTAAGAATAGCTATAGGTCATGTACATAGTCATAGAAAAGGGAGGAAAATAACTGAAAGGAGAATACCATGAATTTACCCAGGGGATAAATTTTACGGACTTAGGGGTTGCTAGCACCTAACAGGAATATTTTGCGTGACTTTGGTGGCATCATGTCACTCTTTTGCTTTGCTTTCCTTTATATGTTAAATAAAATTAACAACATTTACTTCACAGTGGATGTGAAAAGTAATTAAATACTTCTGCAGCCATGACAATATGCATTAAAGCTGGAGATTTTACAATGAAAGATTTTTTTTTTCCCATATAATTCCATTTAAAGGTCTTATACTTCAGAAATAYGATGTTAAACTGCTTTATAATCACAATAATGCACTGAAAGAGACTATGCTGCCAGGAACAAAGAGGTCTTGAATTGTCCAATATGTGGCATATACGTGACAAAAGGTGCTGAAGTGAAATCATGACCAACACAATGGAAATGTAAAATATATMATTTTCAGCATTCTCACCTTGCATTCTTATCTAATTTTAATTTTAAGGTGTTTTTGTATTACACTATGAAAGAATACTTTGTTGGAGCATAAGAACTTAGTAAATACCCTGTAGCTGTTTATAAAAAAGGTATGWTTTACAAAGGACCTGAATTGTTTTTAAAAACTTGTCATGGCTACACCTGAACGTTAAAACTTGACCCTGTCCAGCAGMGGGAGAATGAGAGAGTGTAACACTTCTTTTAAGATATATTTGGGAAAGTTTAGAAGCAGCGTTTTGTTACACTCTGTGTGATGAGGAACAAGTGAGGGGGCTTTGGGTGTCCTGTTCCCCGGGGTCAAAGCCAGGCTTTGTCAGGGATGTGTTTCCAGCATTGCTGTCATGACTGACACAACATCTCTGGGAAWATAAAGATTGCTGTAACTCTTTGCCAGGGGAAGGTCATTTTCCTTTGTACTCAGTTTTCTCAGCGACTCACAGTTAAACACGTTCTATTTCTTTTGACTAGAATTACTTCCATTAGGGAAATGTTGCCTGAAAATAGCATGCAGTATTAATGTATCATTTGTTTCTGCTGTTGCCAACAGTAACATGTTTCCTTGGCTCTCACCCCCTGACTGCTGATGAGATCAAGTTGATTATTCAGCAGCTATAACCCACCACCTGCTCTATTTTTYCCCTGACATGCAAAGCTGTTGAGGCACTATCTTGCCTTGTTAAAGCTGCATTTGTTACTCAGCTGTAGCTTGAAACATATATATACATGTGTTTAAGAAGTGGATTAATTTTCCAACATACTTGTAATAATTCAAATTCATTATTTTRTTTTATACATCTGAAAACTGAGATGAACATTCTATTCTTAATTTTTCTAAAATTCATACTTTAGTTCCACCATTCAAACTCAGATTTTAATATTACTAAAGTTGCATTGTTCATAGGCGCATTTCTTGAAATGCTGCTGCAATTTCAGTGCTATCTTGATTTTATTATAAATCATTAACTACTTGGGAATTTGTCATTATAGTTTAGGTTATGAAATAAACCTTAATGAAATAAAATGTTTCAGCCCTGTTCTGCAGAGGAAGAGAYGATAATGAGCTCTGTTCACTCCTGTTATTTTTGGAAGTTCTGAATTTTGCTCTTCTTTCAATAAATACTCATCCAACTCTGAGAGAGCTYAATGCTGTTTCTGGTGACATGGCCAAAAAAGATATTTGCCTATCAATTCAGCAGAGATTTTAAATCTCCAGCTTTATGATCTTCTTTTGGGATTACAACAGCATTACATCTAAATGTCCTTTGTAGYACAAAAAGTGTGAGTAAATCTAGAACTCACTACACTTCTCTATATTTAGTGTTTCCTACCTAGCTGAACTCCACTGCTGTCATTGTAGCAGAAGCTACAATTTTGTGCCAAAGCAATGCTTAAGACAGTGTTTTGAATATTCAATGTGTATTTAATATTGTTATTGATCTGTATTGAAAGTAAACTGATATTATTTGATATRTTGTTATTAAACTCGTATGAAACTTTACCATTCTGGGAAATTTGTTGTTCTCGTTTGATTATATAATGAGACAAGATGCAACTGCTGATGCATCCCCTGTTTGAATAAAGGTAACTGACTTCTTTAGTGTTTTTCTTGCGTAAGTGATGYCAGCCAATATCAATGTTTTCTTCTCCTTGTATTTTGCAAGGAGATACTTACTTGTTGTTTTCCTGCATTTCTCTTTAAAATAAGGCATGTGCATGTTTCACTTGTGTCTGTTCCCATTTGGATATTAAGTCAGATTTCAATGAATCTGCTAACATGTATAAATTGAACGTTTGTATTTTGTGGTTGTTTGGTCTGGTTTTTTTTTTTAGTTTTTGTTTTTGTTTTTTGTTTGTTTGTTTGTTTGTTGTAACTGGATACTTAGGAGGTGTTAAAGGAGATGGAAAATAAGCTGAACTGTGTCAATTWAATCTTTTTAAGTTGTAGGAAAATTACCTTTTTGACATCTTAGAATACTTCTTTTGAGGCAAGTTAATTTTGATATTTCAGAAGATAAATCTATGTAGTTCTGAGTTCTCCTTGAGTTGCTCGAAATGAAGTGAAAAAAAACCAACAAAACCAGGGTAACATGGCACGCCTACTCAATATGCATGTCATCTTCTGATCATGCCTGTGAAGTTAGTAGCTCAGCTGTGAAGCTCAGAAGAGTTTCCTAAGGCAAGCAGTGAGCTGGAGCTGGTGGTGTTATGCAATTTGAGATTTGTTGGAGCAGTTGGCAATTTCACYCTAATGGTTTCAGCRTGTGTCCTTCACTTTGAGCCTGTTTAAAAATATAACATTCATGTGACTTACATTTAAGGCATATGAATTATCAGAAATKAAAATGTAATAAGCTCTAAGGGGTTTAAAACTCCACAAATGAGAAGGATAAATTATGTTTTAAAAGAAATGGTCTTCTGCTATTTTTATACACCACTCCAGTAAGATTTCACTGGTAGATGTCAAGATGCATTTGACAGACTATCTTGCTCTTCTAATAGTTTTTCTTCATGCCTTTATCCACAGCTCTCTCTGTCGTACCCCCTTGTCTCCTRGAATATTTTTGGCAGTATCAAGCTGTCAAAATATTGCCCAACTTCTCAAATCTCCTGATTGCAGACATCCTAGAAACATACTCTGGCTTGGGATCTGAACTTACTTCCTCCCTCCTTCCCTCTCCCCGCAGATGTGGAAATGCAGCTTCTCTACCTTCTGATGAGAATTTACTACATTCCTTTTTGCTGTTTAATAATAGTTGAACATAATCAATTTCTACACCCATGTTGCACCCTATTAAGCGTGTAAAATATTTCACACAAATAATATGTCATGACTCATGGRCTGGGTTCAGTGCTCCAGTCACAGAAGACAAATTTATGTTTCCTCCATTCCTTGTTGTGGMCATGTTTGATGTGTTCTATTCTCTGGCACTCAGGTGTCCTCCAGCAATGACTTTGGACCTGTGGTTCATTTTTCCCTKTAACTGTTCATGTGTGGTTCCTTTTATTCAGTGGTCCATTACACCAATGGTCTTACTAGTTCTGGTTATGATTGTGGACATTAGAGATAAAGCTGAGGTGAAACCAGTAAGTTTTCAGACAGCTACAAACTTAYAATTGCCCCTGCAACTTCGGCAGGCTGTGCATAATCCTAAGTGCATATGCTACCACTTTTTTCAGGAGTGTAAATGTATGGGATTTAGCTTACTTTGTTATTTACTTAGTTACTCAYTCCCCAGTGATGTCTTTCAGTGGTATATATGACTACAGCTCTTTTGTGATTTGTTTTCAGGACGGAAACAAAAACTGTTWGACARTAYCTGTGCACTTGACTACTTCTGACARGTTTTAGATTCTTACTAAAACTTARCTGAGAATCCYRATATAGTATATTTGAAAGGCTCTTTCAGCACTCTTTTAGGACAAGAAGTACTGCCACTATGCTACTTTTGTCTTCTCTTTTTGTTRATTCACCAGCGTTAGCAAAATTCTTAAATACATTAAAAGAAAGGAACAAATAGAAGAGAGGAGCTATTTCGAGTTCATGTTTTAGAGAAGGGCAGGCTTTTATGTAATGGAAAAGTGTTACTGTGACAAATGTTCTTTTGGTTTTGTCCTTTTTTGCTTTTCTTATATGACACTTTTTTCAGTGACAGGTGATTGCACGTGACATTTTAGATGTCAAAAGCATATGTGGGATGTATTAATTTAGAGCATCCCTATTTCAGTTTTCTCTGTTAAAATAAATGTGTTTAGTTACGTCAGAAAAACTTAACTTCACCTGCAATACTGTAATGTCAAGTACTATTGTTCAGATTTGATTTTCATTGATTTCTGATCTTATTTAGACCGGTGCCTTGATTTGCTTTGGAACTAGAAAATCATGAGAAAAGTGAAAGTTCTCTGYACAGAATCAGCCTTATTTTTTGCTTCTTTCATTTAAGTAAAATATATGAGTAAAGGTTGTCTTGAATCATAAAGAATGATTTTCACTATGGCTATTAACAGATACTGAAATCCTTTAAAGGCCTGTCTTCTGAATTTGTTGAAGGTGATAATAATTTTTTTCCACGAGGTTTCTTTTTAGCCAACATGGCATAATTGGATATGAGGTCATCTTGTTAGAAAACCTGATAAAGAAGTTCTAAAATAGAATTACTCTTCATATAAATAAAGAAAAAATGGCTTGAAATGCATTAGAAAGGCACACAAACTATGAAAAGTAATTTTCTGCTTGCTGCTTAAATAAGTAGAGTTTTGTAATCTACAGCTGAATTGGAAAAAAACAAATTTAGCATTTTAGGTTGCTGTTATTTGTTTATAGAGTGGAAAACAAGAGTTGAGGTGTTGCTTTGAGCTGTTGTCCAGAGTGTAATAACATTAGCTTCTCAAAAAGTGGTGCTAATTCCTGATTTTCCTAAATTATGTATAGATTTAGGCCAGTGATTTTATCTGAATGCTTTGGTAAGTATCACAATATCAGCAGACATCTAGGTACCCTTTTTCCACATGAAATGACTCAACTGCTGCCTTAGATGACAAAAGTGAAAATGTCCCCAGAGAGCAGCTGAGGAGTGCAACACACAAATTCTCTACAGAATATGGGAGACCAATTATAAACATAGTCTTTCTGTGACCTTATATGCTTCAGATATCCTCATTAACAGAGCACRGATCACATTACCATCATGTGGCACAGCAGATGTCAGAGTAAAGAGAAGCTGTGACTTTGCAGTGTAAATACCTAAAATATAACCAAGCTGCAGATCAGCAAAAACCTGTGGTTTGTCACAATATTTAAAAAAAAGTTTAAATTCTGGTAACACTTATGCTGAAGATGATGGCATTTACATAATGGAATACAGCAAAACTTAGGAAAAAGTGTCCTTACTTGACATAGGGAAATATGAATTATCATGGAAACTTTTGTTCTTCAGTTTAGCAATCCAAATATTTTTAAAAGCAAACAAATTTCCTTGAAAGAGGAAATATTAAAACTTGTCTTTACAATTTAGATCAGCAAAACTAGGCATATCTTTGGTTCAATCTAAGACATTGTTCTATGCTTGGGACTGTCTTATCCAAACTGAWATGCCTCAGCTTTATCAAATCTAGATCAGCTTTTGTGGTGATARTTATTATCAGTGCCAACTTCTAAGAACTATCATACGGGATCAAATTTTAATTGGGCTATTTGCTGGCAGAACCCTGTGCTGTCTAGGAGGAGATAAAAATATGACATATACGCAAAAAACTGAAGGCTGGAAGATGAATAGGCCTTCTGGGGAGTTGATCTTTACAGATCAGATAAAGATTCTTGCAGTCTGTGCTGCATCAAAGGCTGCCTTTCAGAGACAGTGACATGAACTTGGAAACTGGGGACAAGACCTTCAAAAATGGAGGGTTTTGAGACTGACAAGCAGCTGGGCTTTGGATCTTTTTTGTTGCTGTCTTGCTTTTCTGTTATTTGTGTTTGTGTCTGTGTTTGTATACTCTTTTATAATCCCTTTAAAAGTCTGAGGAAGGTTCATAGACAGGGGAGTGAATAACACTTGCACCTTACCTAGTTTTTCAGTAGCTGTTTTCCTTTAAGGGTAACCTTTCTCTTTGAAAGATACAAGAAAATCTAGTGGAAGATAACTCTTCACTCTTTTCAGAGTTTGATTAAAAATACTTATTTGTGGGCAGTGACTGTTTTTCAAGGGATAATTTTTTTTTGTTGTTGTTTGTTTGTTTTTTTAATTTATGAGCTTAGTGTCATGAAAATTCCTGAAAATAATGCATAATGCACTCTGCACCCTACTTAGAAATAAACAGAATGGTTCTCATTAATGATTTAAAAAAAAAAAAAAGTTTAAAATGAAAAAAAAATAGAAGTAATAGTTTAATCTAGGAAAATTTAATAAACAAATCACTTGTTTAATCACAGTGTGTCCAAGCACCTTAAATCTGACTAAAGCTACCATGTCAGTTGTACTGGCTAAATATGGCATCAGCTCTTTTGATCCCTCACTTAGAATCAGCCTCTCTCAGCTATCGGGCACCCTCCAAAGGCACATGAATAGAAGCTGCAGCATTCTGTTAGCCTTTGCAGCCCTCTCTCCCTGGTCATGGTTTCTCAATTTATTTACTACTTCAGAGTAAATCTGTGTTCTCCAGCAGACTGCACAAAGTAGGGTTCTTTAAAAATAAGCCAGAACATTTCTGTTACATGTTAGGTTTTTTTTTTTTTTTTTTTTTTTTTTTCTTTTTCCCTTTTTAGTGTCTTTCTGTTTTTCATACTCCGTATCCAAAAAGATGATATTAAATAGATCTTTGTTTAAGGAGGAAAGGACATCTCACAGCATTCATGCTCACAGCACACAGTATAGAGGCATGGAGGAAGAAATCTTTAAATGCTAATATACAGGAATATTGTTTTAAACCATTTCTTCTTATTTTCTTAAACATAAACATTTTAATCTTGGCATTTTAGTATTTGCTGGAGAAATCTGTAGGGAGCTGCAGTGGGCCATGGTGTTAAAGAAGCTGTTGCCATCCTAAACCTTCATTGTAATGAGAGAGAAAATGGGAAGTGCCAGGTGTCAGCCGGCTGTTGCGCAGCTTCTCTGTTGGGATTCTCCAGAGAATCTTCCATCAAAACAAGGAAGGCCAGACCTATTTGCATACCTCAGAAGGAAGCAGGCATGATTTCTTGGAGAGATGAAAAATGAGTCTCTCCTTGTGTCATGATAAAAGGCATGAATAACTTGAGTTTGCTTAACTGTCCGGCTGTTTTTGGCCGTGGAGTGTTGACTGGGAAGTACATATTTAACATATCTAAATGTACATTCCAGCTGAAGTATTGGAGAAATTTCAGATAATTTTTTTAAAGATTTATCAAATAACTGGAACAACAACCAAAAAATACTGATTTTTTACACAGTAGAGCAAAATGCAGAGATTCTTCTATATAAAAAAATAAAGAGTGATGAAGAAGTAAAAAAGCTGTCTCAGCCAGTTGCTGGAGCCTCTATGCATGGTCATGTCTTGTTGTCACGTGTATTTCCATTATGGTGTTGGGTTTGCTGTTCTAGGAGTCAAGGAACAGCTCTTTTCTCATTGGTTATTACTGTTTCTAATTAATTTGTTTGGAATTCTGCATGGGGTTGATTATGTTTAACAGAGGTCTGTACACATGCCCCAAATGACATTTTCTCATTTTGAAGGCCATTTTAAGGTATAAAGCAATGTAGATGTTGCATGTAGGGTTTTTTTTAGAAGGTTGCTTKGGCAGTTGGGATGGGTTTGAAGTGAAACCTGACTGAAAAATTCTTAAGAATAAGAATATAATACCTATTCTGCGAGGGATTTTTTTTCCTTTATGTGTGACAGGAGAAAACAACCCAAAACAACATTTACTTTAAAAAAAAGAAGTGCTTTAAGCATTCGACTTCATTGTGCAGGTTAGCTGAGAAATCTGTCAGTGGAGCTGAGGAATTTCAAGCATGGCTGCAGTTCTTTCCATGGAAAATTCCTGATAGTCCTAATGATCAGTGTATATTTCTCTCCATAATGCATCTATCAGTTTGTGCATTTGGGTTCTTCGGTCTTTTGTTRTTTCCTGAGTACCTTAAGGCAATGGAGCAGAGCATGAAGGAAATCTGAGAGCACTGTTAACTGCAGCTATTTACATGTATAGTAAGCGTTATATTGCTTTGCTACAATCTGGTGAAATATTATTTAATCAGCTTGAATTTATTGGAGGATATACAAATGTAGATGCGGAGCTGTCTAGATTGAGTGAATGAATTAGATGGACAAAGTTCTTCTAGGATATTACAAAAAAAAATTACAATACTGTAGATGTTTGTCCAGTGCAGTCAAGAGTTGGACTGTGCATTTTCTCACTATAATGCCTGAAATTATATCATAGCTTTCCTTTGGTTATTGTGGTACTTGGCTACTGTGGAGGTTCCTCCAGTGGGCAGTGCCTGTAAGGTGCTGGTGGCTTTCTGTTAGCTAAGARTCATTTGAATTGACAATGAAACAATTGAGTGGGGACACATTTTGTGGCATTAGAGCACACAGGTTTATTGAGGTATTTTCTGGTTTTATAGAATGATTAGAAACCTAAAAATAAAGAAAAGATCCTAAGTTCTGATTTGTGAAATGTGTCATCCTGGTGGTTGTTAGAGTGGGGAGAGGGATTGCCCTGGGGAWGAGGTAGCACAGGCAGTTGCAATCTGGGGCAGGTCTGAGGTCATGGGCTTTTTGGTCATATTCCTTTTGGTTGTTAGTGAGAACTGACAAGGTGACTCAACAGAAAAKTTGACTTAGACCTGCAGTTCATTTYGTGTAGGGAYATTAATATTAAAAGGATGATCAGACTTATCATTTCACAGTAAGCATTTTCATCCCTACTCTTCTGGTGGATACAGTCAGGCTATGTCTGTTAGAAAGGGACCATGGCTCCTTAAAAACAGTTGCTAAAATTTTTATTGGGCCGTGAAAGAATTTACTTGTAAGAGTTAGTCACTCAACAATTAGGGCATGGCTGAGTCCACATGAGCTACATTCACATCAGGTGGCTGCTTCTTCACAGTGAGCTGGCTTGCTTCAGGGATGGGTGCTTGCCTCCAGGGATGGGGGATCTGTGTGTGGCTCACTGGAGAACATGCATTACCTTGGCAAATTCTGTATGCAGAATTGCAGTAAACTTCTAAGAAGTGCATCCAAATGTCTTTTTTTCCATGACTTCAAGTTTTGTATGAGGAGGAACACATCATCCATTCTAATGGATGTGTCTGTACAAGGGATTGATTTGAAAGAGAAAATTCCTGTACACTGTGCTTTGCTTCCTACGGGGCTAAGTGGAAAGACTGGATTTTATTCAAAGTAATAAATATGGAGGAAATGCCCTCTGGGAGCATTCCTGTTGCTCTTCAGCTGCTAATTCAATCCATGAGATTGGAGTMCAGCTAGTCCCAAATTACTGATGTTTTACATGTCCCTAATAATCACAGGGCTGTCGGTAGTTTCTATAATTAAAGCTAAATGATATAATGGAGAAACAAATGTCCATAAAATGGTTTTAATGTTTTAATATGTACTTGTCATTGGATGGTAGATTAATGTGCATAAGACAAGGTAATATGTGTAAGGAGAAAGTATTTTCAGCATTATGTTGATGGATTTTGAACTTAACTAGATCTTAATTACATTGGAGTGAGGGTTAACTTTTCTAATGCATTACAGTACTTAAATATCAAATTATAAAGAAAATAGCATTTTTTAGATGAGATGGTTCACCTTTATTGAAATATACGTAATTTTTAAGTAAGTGAAAAAAAGCATAGTTCTATAAAGTTTATAGAGAGAAAGCATGTGTATGAAAAAGCAAAGGAGAAAGACTTCTATGTGAAGAATCAGTAAAGACTAAAATTTTTATCCTCTCTCTGTTTTWCAGCGCCTTGCTAAAGAAGCAGAGAAGTACCAAGCATCACATCAGTGGAGGGATGAGTTTGGGGTAAGTTTCAGTTTTTCTCCTTTTGACCTTCTTGAATTTTCCTCTTTGAAATGTTAACTGTAGTCTTTCAAATATGTTGTTTGTGTATCTACTACGGAAGGAGTCATTGACTGTGATTTGCCTTTTATTTAATTCAGTAAACAGTCTCAGTCAGGGTGTCTAGAGAATAAAGTGAACTTTTCCCTTCAGAAGCTCATAGACCCAGGGATGTAGCTCTGAGTTGTACACAAGCCATCTGTTTGTTTYGACAGAAAATGAATGATCACAGGACAGACAGGAATGATCTGAGTGATGGTTGCTATCAGTTAAAAGTATGATTATTCCAAAAACTGAAGCAGAATCATAGAAACGATTTTTACAAGTTGTCTTTTTCTTACATGAAGGGGAAAAAAAGCAAGAAAAAAAAAATATCCAGAAGGATTAGGTTATGTGTATGACTTGGGAGTCATAGACTATTTTTTAGAATACCCATTCATATTTTAATAGCTTCATAACATCTCTTTTACTACTGAAAGAGCCCTTAACCTGATCAAACATTAAATTATCTTTTTTAGTCATTTCAGCCTTTACTGAAGAATAAGTGACATAAGTGAACATTGATTTTTTTATTACCAATCAAGCCAAATGAATATTGTGCTGCATGGTTATAAGCATCTTAATTTTAGGCTCTRGTTCCCTGCTAAGTGTCAAAGTTATTTATTATGCCTTTATTACATGTTCCTACAGAAATAAAAGCAGATGGTACTTCTGCATGGTGCTGCTAGAAACCTAGACTGTTTGCACAGCCATGAGGATCTCAGTGGCACACTGTTAAATGCACGATGGTTTTCTAAGAATGTTGTTGTAGTTTAACCCCAGCTGACAAGAAAGCACTGCACAGGCACTGCTCACTCCCACTGCATTGGGATGGGGAAGAGAATTGCAACAGTGAAAAYGAGAAAACTCACAGGTTGAGATAAAGGTAGTTTTATGAGTAAAGCAAAAGCTGTGTGTAAAACCAAAGCAAAACGAGRAATTCCCTCACCACTTTCCATGAGCAGGAAGCTGTTCATCCATTCCCAGGAAAGCAGCATCCTTTGCCCTTAATGATGGCTTGTGAGACAAACACCCTCACTCCAAAAGTCCTCCCCTTCCTTCTTCCCCAACATTCTGTGCTGAGCATGATGCCATAGGGTAAGGACTGTCCCTTTGGTCAGCTGTGCACCCCCAGCTCCTCACTGGTGGGGCAGTGTGAGAAGCTGAAAAAGCCTTGGTTGTGTGAAAGCACAGCTGAACAATAAAAAAAAAACCAAAATGAAAAAAAAACCCAAAACACCAGAATTACCAACACTGTTTCCAGCACAAATCCAAAATATAGCCCATGCTAGCTATGATGAAGAAAATTAATTCTAGCCCAGCCAAAACCAGTGAACACAACAATTCTGATCCAGTGTTACTCAGGCGCTTGAAGTTGTGAAAACAGACAAAAAAGCTTTGAGGTCAGGGTGTATAATTCAGCCAGGAGTGAGTGGCTTTAGGAGTACAGAGAGTCTGGACTCAGCCTGARTGCTTTGAAGAGTGCTCTGTGCAAAGGCACTGCTTCTCCTACACGGGGAAACACAGAGTGCACATTCCACGGAGATGCTATAACAAGAATGCTGTGGTGACCTTTTCTGCTAATCTGTCTCTCTTGTGAATAGAAAACAAAACCTGCAGGCTTGATGGACTCGGTGCAGAGCAGTGTGAATACAGGCAGAATCTCATTTTAATCATTTTGCTTTTGCAATACATTTGGGCGTCATGTCAACACTGCCTCAGCTTTTGTTTTTCTTTATACCCTTTTTTTCTCACTAGAAGTCAGTTATACCAAAGAGGCTTCAGGTTTTATCACAATTCTTTTTCAAGGAGACATCTCAAAGTAATTTGGAAATGTGATTTTATATTAATGTTGTGGTTCAGACAAAGACTATGGTCAGTATTGGAAAAAAAAATGCACATTTATAAGAAAGTAACTGCAAACTGAGATTGTACTTTATTGTTTTGGATTTGAATCAGAACAGTGTGCACCATATAATAACCTTGACATTAGGTTAGGCAATTAAATTTCAAATAAATGTATTAAGCCTCTTATAATTTAATTTGTTCCATTTTTGCCAGAAGTAATCTTTCTTCTCTTCTGGCCTACTTTTTAGAAAATGCCTGCTCAAATTAGTTTGCACACAGATCTTTCTGATAAACTTAATTTTCACTTGAAGATTCATTCTCTTAATGGCTGTGATGGAAAACAGAAGATAGACTGTAAAACTTTTCTGCAGTTGAGAGTTCTTAAAGTACTTCTGATAACATTATAAATGGTGTGCATCATGCTGCATGAGGTTAATTTCTCATCCAGGATTTGGTTTTGGGTGATGAAAGCCCTTCCAGCAGCATTGCACATGAGTCACTGAAGAAAGAAACTCATGGGACAAGCTATTTCTGCTTCTAATGAGCTTGTGATCAGCAATGTCCTTGACAGTCAGATTGCAGCCGAGTAATCGCCTRTGGAGTTTTAAGGACAAAAAATATCACGAGCATTCCTTCTGGAAAAGTGTATATGGGCAGAATTGAGTGGAATATATGCAAAAAAGGAAGGGCAAAGAAGGTTGACTGTGAGACCAAGGTCTGCACAGCGCTGCAAGGGATGTGTCACTCAAAACACTGCCAGAGTGCCTGTTCTAACACCTTGTTCTAAATATGAGTGGCTTTTGCAYAGTTCGTGGCAAAAGAAACGTGCAAGCATTAAAGATTTTATTTGCAGGTTAAGGTCACAGTATGATAAAAATTCAGCATCATAGAGATGTTTTTTTTGAAATAAGCTAGTACAGGGAAAAAGGCCAGATTTATCCCCATGGACTCATTTTTTTTTTTAATTTCACCTAATGATTTAGTGTAAAGACTGTCCAAATTGTCTATAGAACAAAATTTGATGGTCCTTCAGAAAACAGTTAGGAAACTAAACTATTTAAAGACATACAAATMCTCATCTACTAAAATCCGTTTTAGGTACTATTTCCAATTGAATGAGAGTATAAATTCTTCTAATATGTTAAAAGTACTATAGTATATTAAATTCCAACTACTTCAAGAAGACCAAACAATGAAAAACAAAATGAAAAACTTAAATTTTGGGTCTTTGATAAATCAYAGAATCAAGGGAACTTCCCTGGGAAACCTGTGGCTGTGCTTCACCACCTTCACAGAAAAGAATTTCTTCCTAATGCCTCATCTAAACCTACCTTCTTTCAGTTCAGTAGAATCATAGACAATGGTGAGTTTGAAGGGACCACCTGGGTCATYAAGTCCAGCTCCTGGCCCTGCACAGGACACCCCAAGAGTCACACCTTGTGCCTGAGAGCATTGTCCAAATGCTTCTTGAACTCTGGCAGGCTTGGTGCCGTGACCATTCCCAGCCACCCAATGGATGAAAAACCTTTTCCTAAAATCCAACCTAAATCTTCCCCAACTAAGATTCAGGCTGTTTCCTTGGGTCCTGTCACTGATTATGAGAGTGAAGAGATCAGTGCCTGCCCCTCTGCTGCCCCTCGTGAGGTTKTTGAAGACCACACTGAGGTCTCCCCTCAGTCTCCTCTGCTCCAGGCTGACCAAGTGAGCTCAGCCACTCCTCAGGGRTCCCCTCCAGACCCTTCACCACCCTCATGCCCCTCCTTTGGATACTCTCTAATAGCTCAATGTCTTCTTTTTATGGTGTCACCCCAAACTGCCCCCAGCACTCGAGGTGAGGCTGCCYCAGCCYAGAGCAGAGCGGGACAATCCCCTCCCTTTCCCAGCTGGAGATGCTGTGCCTGATGTCCCCAGGACAGGGTTGGCCCTCCTGGCTGYCTGGGCTGCCTCRTGTTCAACTTTCCACTGAGCAGCACCCCCAGGTCCCTTTTCCCAGCTCTGCTCTCCATTCTCTCATTCCCCAATCCATGCACAGRGCTGGGGTTGCTCCAYCCCAGCTGCAGAATCCGGCACTTCCCCTGGTTGAACTTTATAGGGTTGGTGATTGCCCATCCCTCCAATGTGCCAGGGCCTCTCTGCAGGACCTCTCTGCCTTTGACTGAGTCAACAGTTCCTTCCCAGCTCTGTATTGCCTTAGTTCTCTTGAGTCCTGTGTCTGGGTAGTTAATAAAGATGTTGAACAGGGCTGAGGATGGAGCCCTGTGGAACCCCACTAGTGACAGCTCACCAGCCTKGTGTCCCCCACTCACTGTAACCCTTTGTCCCTGTTGCTCACCCATCATGAAACTTGGTTATCCAGATGTGTACGGGACGTTTTGAAAATCTAAAATGAGTTAAGAGCACATATCTTACATATTTACCATTAGTTTTTATCTAAGTGACAGAAAAAAAGATCCTTATGGATATGGGTATTTTTCACTGTTAATTAAATATCAAAATAATTTTTGAAATTTCTAATTAATTTACAAAAGGTACAAAGTTATTCAAAGCAATATTAATTAGGAACTAAAGTCAAGAATACCAAATGTATTCTAAGTAAAAAATTGAAAAAAAGGAATAATAGACTGTGACATGTTACCTCCAGATTAAGCACAAAGTTGGTTAAAAGAGTTGAACTGCAATTTACATCAATGGCCAGAAAATAATACCTGTTAKAAAGCTGTTAGGTCTTAAGAGAATATTTATAAAGTTTATGAAGGCAAATCAAAAGTGCCTAGCTTCAGGCACATAAAGAAATCCCATTCTCTGTTTCCTATTCCATTGGTGCTGCCCAATTCCCCAGGTGCCTGTACAGCTGGAGAAATGAGGCCTCCTTGAATGTTTTAGATTAAAGCGGTTACAACTCAGAGGTACAAACCAATAAATCTAAATGAAACAGCCTTGTCAGTCTGAAATTTCTTGTACACTACAGATTGAAAGGTGGGATGGTTTTGACACTTGTGATGGTCCAATTATTTTTCTGGCATAGAGACTCATGAAAAAAATGTATGCAAACTGGAAGAAGGAAGGGAGAATTCTGTATGAAGTAATTGTTGTTATTCCCCAAATGAATCTTCTACAATTACATTTGATACCACATTTGATTGACTTGCAATGGTTGGTTAACCAAAGCAATTTTGTTTCCAGTTGGGTTGCTGTATTAATTGTACTTACACATGTATAAACATAAGGGATATCTCATTGGTATTTTGAAAGGGRAGTCTGTATGGATGGCCTRTTAACATCCACTTATTTATACAGAGACTGAAACTCAGAATTTAAGAATTAATTATCACATAAAAGWGCCACATGAAAAATTCTTTTAGTATGCCTTATCCTTTAACCAGTAATGTCATTTTTATATTCTTCCGTGTAAATGATGTTTTTCTGTGTCTTGGTAATTCGGAGACAGCACTTGCTATGATGATATGTCAGTTGGTGTTCATGTACCAACTGGGCTTAAAAATAATGACAGAAGGTCATGGCAATATTGCTTTGGAATTATGATTTGTTTGGGTTTTTTGTTTTTTGGTTGGTTTTTTTTTTTTTGTAGCAGAAATTTTGGCTGAATAAAACTAGTGAAAAGTTTCTCAGCAAAGAAACGGAAGATGAAAAGGAAAACTGAGAAAAAAACAAGTCTCCTATTACCAGAGCTGATCCAAGCAGTGATCTGCAAGAGCAGAGCAGTAGTAGGCAGCTCTGTTGTATCTTGCAGTTTGAATGTTTTCAGGACTGTTTGTAATTTATTGTGGATGTTACAACAATGCTAAAACATTGTATCTTAAAAGCCTCAGCTGGAAAACAAACAAACAAACCACAAAATTTTCAGCTTTGACAAAAAATCATTATAARGAGACATTTTGCTAAACATATTTCGTTTCTTGAAAGAAGGAAAAATCTGTGAAGAAAACAAACTAGAATCCTTTTTTCTCTCATCTCTTCAGAGAGAGGATACAGCTCTCTCACAGCTTGTACCTCTCTGATAATCCTCTTTTGTGCAAAGAGCATCTGTGGAAAATGATACAGTTGAGATTTGGCACCAAACCTGTGGCACAGGGAACTGRTCCCCACAGGCACAGAGTAGGTTTGGGGTCCTTTCTTAGTAACTTGTATACACTTTATAATTTTGTGGATGTTGCAAGAAYACTAAACACAGGCAAAGTGTCAAAGCTGTCTGTATCTTCACATAATGCTTTGATCCAAAATCTCAGTGAAATAAATCTGCCCTTAATTTTGATTAATTTTGGATAATGCCTCACCCTTCTAAAGCCTCTGTGCTTAAAAAAAAAATAAAAAAAATCAAAACTATTGACTTAAATTGACAGATTTAAATTGACAGATGGTCAAGGTTTTAGGGAGGACAATATTTTATTCTCTGAAGGGATGTGTACCGCCTCTTCTGTGACCTGTAACCTTCATTTGTGTGTAATTTAAATTAAATGTGCCCTATCTCATTGAAAGGAATGAAATAACATTTTTTTCTGCCAAGTGATTGCACTTGCACATCTTTCCACTCAGGGGATGAAGCTCTCCCTGTGTGCTCTGGGAGCAGTAGGAAGGAGAAGTGAAAAGGAAACAATGATTAATCAAATTTAGTGAAATTGGGTGAGTTTAAGGGTTGTTCTGATGCTTATTTCGTGTTTACCAAATTACATCTTTTTAAGTCATGGAAGTTTACTCTGAGTGTTGCAGGAACAAGCATTTCTGCACAGTTTTCTGTAGTATTTGTCAAGGTGAGACAGGAGATACAGTTAGAGCCTTTTTGTTAGAGCCTTTTAATAAACTCACCTCAGCTTCCCAGGATCTCCATCATTAGTAAGGAGAGTTTCGTTTTCATGTAGAAATCCACTGTGAGCATGCCCATGCTGAAGCCTGTTTGGAAACGTAGCATGAGCATCACCAGATTAGTGCAGAACTTGTCTATCATTCCCTCCTGGTAACAAGGYTGTGCTGTTTACTTGCCTGTCTCCRTAATCCTGCCCCTAAACTTTGAATTCTTATTTCAAAAAATCTCAGTGTGCCTTCTGGTTTACAGATGTCTAGCAGGCATTATTAGGTAAAGGAAAACATCTTAAAGGCAGTGAAAAAATACGCCAAAATTGAGGTAATTAGAAATCCTTTGGAGAGTACAGTTGCTTGTTGCCTTGCCTGGAGTTTTATACCTTCTTAAACTCTCTCTGAGGCGAGTCTTTCAGTCTAGAAATCATTGATTTTCCTCTAAAGTGTGGGCTGCCATAGAGGAACTCTTCCATGCTGTTGTTCCATTAAATATCTGATATGATCCTGTATGAGAACTACACCAATATGAGTTTTAGTGTGATTAATCATACTGGTAATCCTTGAATAATTTTTTGCTTTTCACACTTTAGGAATTTTAAACTGATTAGAAAGTTGATGAGGAAGTCAGCGGTAGCAGTACAATCAGAATTAAGATTCTATATAAGCAGGGATTTTAACTGTGTAGCTGTAGAGGAGCTGACTTTCAGTCTTTAGRTATTGGTTATTTACTCTCTCTTAGTATACTTACCTGCAGTAAAGAAGTGCAACTTTTTTAATATAAATCATTGCAAGGATCTCATCTGTGCAGTGAAGTGCTTCACTGGCTGGAAACTTGCCAARAAAGCTTTTAGAGTAAAGCAAAGAAACACCTTCAATCACAGTTGAGGGCTTTCAAGCATTCCATTTTATCTGAAAAATCAAATATGTACTTTTTACTTATTGACCAGACAACTYATTTAAAAGAGTTGAGTTGAAAGAAAAAGAGGTGGAGGGAAGCATCTAGGTAAAAAGAAAAGAAAGAAAGGTGTGATTTCTATTATGAAGCCACCATACATATGCATTATCACCTTCAYTTTGAATGAGGCTTTAATGTGCTTTCGGAACAAACATCTTATTAAAAGCAAGATATACTATTGTACTCAATTTATTAACACCCTGTAGGTTCTTCAGTTTAAAATCAAGAAGTACAATACACGAAGAAAAGCCTTCTGCAGGCTGCTATTGTGCACATTTTCTAAGAGTTCATTGAATTTGTGGCACAGATGAAGCTCTAACTACTTTTCTCATTTTACCTTTCACCCTCAAATKCAGCTGCTGATGTAACTCTGAGATAAGTAATTCATAGCACTGCTTTGCTACCTTTGGTGAATCAGTGAGATCAATTAGAAATGGACTTCAAGGATGCTGTGTATTTTATCTGGAAGCTTTTTTGTCAAATATTTTCATTTCAAAACTAACAATATCTTTCTCTATGAYTTATCCTTGCCAGTATAACTAGGATCTGACTGGTTTCCTCAGTTTCCTACGAATACTCATTTCCCTGTTGCCCTTCATATATTATCCTAACCCTTTTTACCCTGAATTTAGGAAATACACCAGTGTTTTGGAAAAAGGAGAATTAATCAACTTTGCTGTCAATATTTAATAATTGGAAGAGACAGTTTGTTTTGGTTTTTTTTTTTTTTCATTAAAACTGAAGAAAACTTGGTATAATTGAATATGCACTGAAAGTTAATTATATAAGATTCAAATAKAGCTTTTCATAATGGACACAGACTTCTAAGTTAGAGAAATGCAGAAAATATTACAAAGGTTTGATTCTTGCTTCAGAGAAGAAATGCCATTCATAATAGCAAACCTTAGAGATTTTTTTTGAAGATAATAAGACCCAAATATTTTAAAAATATTTCCTGGCAGAAAGAGCAAATACTATGAATATACAGATATGGACTTTTACGTATAATATCTCACATTAAAAATAGAGCTTTTCTGAAATTCTGAGATGAGTGGGTTAGATTTTCGGAGGTGGAGGCATTTGTGGGTTTCTTCACTCCATTTACTTCTGTTTTTTTTTTTCAAATGACAAAACTAGAGGTGTCATGCAAGCCTGGTATCTTAACTCCTTTGGTCCTGGGATTCTTGTAAGATCCTAGATGAAAATTCAGCTTGTCTTTGTCAAAACTCATTACTTTTAGAAAAGGACCTAACAGAGGAGCTGGAAASTTTCCATATTTAAAAGTTTGTAGACCTCTACACTCCCAAGAAACTGTGTTCCTAGAACAGGGGGTTGTGCAATGGATGAGAACATAAAATGATTGATGTCTGCACTCTTTTGCACTTGAAATACAGTAGAAATTTTAATAGGTGTTTTATTTTGCATAGGCTTTCAAATGCTCTGGGACTGCAAGACAATCTTCTTATTAAGAGCCATATTTTTCTCAAGGGATTTATGAATTCTCAGCTTTCTACCTCCTGAGCATAGTGTAATTCTCATTAGAATTTAAACAAGAGGTGAAAATGGGTCTCTTGTGTCCTGCAAGTGGTATCTCTGTAGAATTGGTCACAAAGCAAGAGGTGTGCATTACACAGAGCAGAGAAATTCTTCACAATTAACAATATCTTAGCATCAAAAGAAATGCTTAAAAATTCTGCCAGAAATGTAGCTGTTAAGCATTTGCTTTATTTTTTTCCCCGTTAGTTTTTGCTTTCAGCTATGAGCAAATCAGAATCCTGTAAATAAACTCTAGGTYTCATTGAAGGGACATTAGGATTTAGCAAGTCTTGAGAACTCTGGGCCAGCTCTATGACTGTRATTCATGTGTTTATAGGGCACACTRKCWTTCCATTTTCATTTCCCCATTTGTTAGTCACAAATTATATTGCACTGAAATACTATGAATTGTAACATTCTTGAAAATGTGTGAAGTATAAAAATGGCCAGACCAGATCCTTGCTTTTAAAAATGGGTGAATAGTCACTGATGAATTATTAATTCAGGTAGGATTGTCTTTGTCCTTTGGGCATTACCACTTCTCAAGAGGGTAGCTTCAGTTTTGCCTTTCTTAAGAGTTATGCATGAGTACGGTAAAACTAAGGAGATTGGCTCAATTGATATTTTTCTGCACTTGCACAAAATTCTGTTATTTTCACCTGGTAACACTTTTTGTGCTTTGTCTGCAAGGTTTTTTTTCTATGTAAAAAGTTAAAGAAAAGTTAAGGAAAGAAAAAGTTTTCTACCAGACTGAATGTTCTCCTTGCAGGCAAGTTTAGTTTAATCTAATTTGCTATGGSCATCATAGTTTAAATGACCTCTAGATTTAAAGTATTTTAAAATTCTCATAAAGGAAGTCTTGCCATAGCACTTCCCCACCTTTCAGATGGAACATTTCAATTTTATTTCACTAGTATTTGCAGGTAGTTCGTACTAAACCTGTGTTGCTGCAGTGAAGGCTGTTTTGTTTGGGTTTTTTTTGGTTTTTTTTTTTTT
>NW_026623526.1:214638-219597 GCF_030028575.1 Malurus melanocephalus
CAAAACAAACCAAAACAAAACAAAACAAAACCCCAAAAGCTGGATGAAGACAGAACTTTTCAAAAAACATACTGTCAATATATTTATTGATGTAAACCCAAGGGATGGTTATTGCCATTTTTCCTGCTGACAGTTGACTTGACTTATTTTCCTCATTATAGGGCTCACTCCAAATGGGAGATTTCATTCCAAATCTTTCCAGTCTCTCTTTGTCTCTCATGTTTTGTGTCTACATTAATTACATCAGGGCATGTGAATATATAAAAGCTGTTGAGATACCCTTGGAGGCATGTAGAAAGCGAGACAGGATAATACCTGCTCTAGAGCTGCCAGCTGAGAGCAGTTCCTGGTGCACACTGTGCCACAGAAAGTGCCTGGACAGCACTCAGGTGTCTTGGGGACAGCTGCAACAAACACAAGATGGATGAAAGTAGAGTTGTTCAGGATTGATCTGTGTTTTATTTTGAAACACAGGCATCATGCTCTTTGTGAAGAATAAAGCATTCTCTATCCTAACAATCCTGTGGTTACACATCAGTAAGCACTCTGGGTCAAGAATAACCACCAAGAGGAAATACTGCTCAAGAGAAAACAAGTTTTCTTTACAGCAATAAATACATAGCATAAATTTGCACATAAATTTACACATAAATTAACCTTGAAAATTGGGTGGAAAAATCCGTCAGTTTAGTAAACTCTTCAGACATTTGACCAAGGGCAGTAGGGAAATCCTGCTATTTCTGTGAAAATATTTACAGTATTCTGAATTATGCCATGATTGTGAACTATGAATGCTGCTTTTATGAAAAATAACTATGACTTGAACAAGACAGTATTTCCTTTACAGTTTCACATCAGTGGGTCTTGCTGACATGGGAAGAGTTCACTGAAGTAGTTACATATACTAGTTATGAGTAGAGCAGTGCAAATCCATATATCTAACTGAACTTGTGTATGCTTGTCAAGAATAGGAYGCACTGAATTCATTCACCTCCTTGTGTCATCTATGTATTGACAAGAAAATACTAAAATAYATACAGCTGAATTCATCAAATCCTTTGATCTCTGCATGAGCTCTGCAATACGATATTTTCAAGAGCTTTAAATATTTTAATGTGAAGCAGAGCAAATAGTTTTCTTTATTGCTTCAAGATAATGAATTAAACCTTAAAGATTTCTGAGATTCCAGGTATGCTTTTTCCTACTGCTCAGTGTTCAGAAACAACATTTAGGTGGTATTTTAAGAATCTGACAAATTTTAAGCTTATTCTAGTTTTACTTAAATAGGTGCCAGTTATGTGTATATGTGCACGGATCAATTGTTTACATTTTTCTCTGTTTATGCTTACACATGCATTTATGTACGTATCCAGGCATATATGCTCAAAGAGATCATCTGATAGTGTTTGTGTCTTATTGGATAGGTGCACACTTCCAGCTGAGTCTTGTTTCAGAGGTCTGCAAGGGACTAAAGCTGGTGGCTTCAGATACTTTGAGAACACAAGTGGTTAAATTACTATATGCCGATAATTTTGAAATGTTACCTCCTTCRTGTTTTAGAAAGCAGAAATATTTTATATTCAGTGTGAATGACATCTTTGTGGCTTACTGCAGGAAAGAAGTCCTGGCCCTTGGGCTCAGTTTGCACRGTTGGCTCATGCTCACTCTGTGCAGGAATCCTTGATTTGCTCATGCCTGTTGTTTTTAATTCATTGTGTCCAAATACCACACAGACTGTGCTGGTCTCATCAGGATGTGGGGTTTAGCACAATGCTGATAAAGTGTCCTAGATATGGTGCAAATGTCTGGAGGTATTTGTAGTACAATACCCACCGAAATAATTTTGGAGGACTTTTCTAGGCAAAGAGTAGCTAAGTTAGGATGATTTTGCTCATATAGTTTTCTGGAGCTGTAAGAGTTGTCAGGCCATCATGTTAGTAAACTTCCCAAATGGAAATCAAAACAATTTCTGGCAGGGTGTGTTGCAAAGTTTGTAACCTGAACTGTGTAAAATGAGAAGGGGGCAGGGAAGGGAGGGGAAGGAGGCCCAGGAAGTTTTGGCTGTCACCAGAGAGGTCATTAATAGGAAAAGTTTGGAATGACTGCTTTGCTGCAATTGTCTTCTGCSTTTCTCCCCAGTTTTCACATCTGTGTCTCCTCTGGGTGTGAACATGGCATCATCCCTGAGAGGACACTTCGTCCTTTTTTGCAGTATTCCTTCTGTCCTCTTCTGCCCAAGCTTCCCATCTTCCATTATCCCTTTTTAAACACTTGTAGTTTCTCCCTTTTGTGCTTTCTGCAGTCTCAGTTCACGSTTCTGTAACACTGTGCAGTGATGGTGTGGAAAGCTGAGCTGAAGTAGTCTCAAAAAACAGAACATAATGATGTGTTTCTTCAAATTAAAATCAGTTTAATATATACTTTGCAATTTATTTCATATCTGTTCTTCAGTATAATCTTCCAGTGCTAAGCTCCTTTTCCAGTAGAGAAGGATTCCTTTTTTAACTCCGTCTTAGATTTGCAGGAGTCTTTCTGTCTTTTTCAACAAACACCTTTCTTAATTTCATTTTTTTTAAAAGAGATATCTATTTTTCTTGTTCAAAATTCCTCACATTGGCGCTTTCTTCACATCTTCACACTTTTGTGAAATATCTGTTTGTCCACCCTGAATATTAAAAAAGAGATGAATTTCAAAGAAGTGCTGATTTGTACAAGAATTTGAAAGTGAATAATACAGTGTAACATCCCAASCTTACATATGTTGCCATAGATTCTGATGGGAATGCTAAAATGCTGTGGACTTCCATAAGTCTCTGCTTAGAATAAGATGCATATAATGTATTTTTTTTTTTTAATTTTGTGCAGTTTTTGAACTAGAAGGATGTGCAAATTCATAACCAGATGCTTGCAGACACTGGGTCCTGACTGCTCTTACATTTCATGGTTTATATGGGATATAATGTTATTCCTATTTTAGTCAGAGGGAAAATACTTAAAACATGAAAGGTCCACAGTCATGTTTAAAAAGATATTGTCCTTTCTAGACACAATTCCAGATCATTTCCCAGACAAAATTATTAAATAAACCATTGTCTTTTAYCAGCATCAATTTCCAATCTTGCTCATTTTTCTTCATATATTCTTGTGTTTGAGTATCTTGTTTTTTACTGTTACTACTTCTGCTGTTTATTTCTCTGTTTATACTGCTGGAAATTATTTTACCTAAATTGTGTGAAAACATGACAATTAAAGAAGAATCTGGTCTTGGTTTTGTTTGGGTTTTTTGTTTTTTCCTCCTACTACTTGTATATCGGACTGTTCTGTTTTATTTTTACTGAAATATTARCATCTTCCACAAAAGTACTGAAGGATTTAGCTAGTGTCTACCTTCCTTTATTTTTATTTTTTCCCCTGCTTTCAAAGAACATTTATTTTACTAGTATTTATCTCTGCTTCATAGTGCTCAGGATAAAAGTCATAGCCAAGAAACAACCCCTCTACTATCTCTAGAAAAAGGACAAGACTTGGTGGTGAAAAAGAAGGCACATCCTTCTACTACTTGAAAGAAAAAAAAAAAGAAAAAATGGAAGTATTTTTAATTTACTTACAGGGAGAAAAAAAAAAGGAAATCTTTTAAAATTACTTACAGAGAAAAAAAAAAGTAAATTGCAGTTTGCTGTCAAGAGCTGTAAGGGACTCCCTGAAATTAAGCAGCTTCTGGTTGTGACTGTGTAAATGCTCATCTAAGTGCCTTATCCTTCTGTGAAATCCCAACCAGCTTAGTCAAAACTTTTTGTGCCTTTGTATTTCTTTGCAGTTTGTGGCAAAAGCCACAAATACCTGATGAGTGACAAACCCCTGTTGTGATCCGTGGAAGAAACCACAAATCCCTTTTCATTTAGTGAAGTTGTTAAGGTCGGGAATGAGAAGCGTAATAGCAAGATGTTGATACAAATCTTAAATCCTACTTCTCTTCTGCATGGCTTCCAG
Source organism: Malurus melanocephalus (assembly GCF_030028575.1). NCBI lineage: Eukaryota > Metazoa > Chordata > Aves > Passeriformes > Maluridae > Malurus > Malurus melanocephalus. The sequence continues at coordinate 218,629 of NW_026623526.1, forward strand.
CATACCAGTGTAACATCAATAATTCAAATGAAAAGTAATTTTGTTCTAATTATATTTGATATGAGCTTTTTGCTTGTAGTGATTAACTGGAAAAGTCTTCCATCATTTTATGATAAATAGTAAAATGAATATTTTCCAGCAGCTGGCTTATGTCATGCTGCTGAACTACTTCTGAAATAAGGTGTGCTCCTGAAGCTTTGCTTTATTGCAGTGATTGAGTGCAAGACGTGCACAAAACAGCTGCCAAAGCTGAATAATTAAATTATGATTCCTTCTGTTCTTTATTAATTAGGTGAGCATGGGATATTTCTTAGAGCTTGCTAATTGCTGTCCAGAGTTGCTTTCTTTCTACGACATCAGAGACAAGGAAAAATAATTTAAAGTCTTAAGAAAGATTTGTCTTTAGAAGAGGCTCATTRAAACAATTAACAGTCAATATGCCAGACATTTGTTACGTGAGTACGCCAAAGCAATCTGAAAAGAAAACATGGCCTGACATTTTTTGAACTTTATTACCTTTTGTAAAAGTTCTTTTCATATTAAGGAGAAAATTGAGAGGTTTTGTTGGTTGTTTTTGTTTTTTGTTTTTTTTTGTTTTTTTTTTTTTTTTTTCTAATATTCATGCAAATTGTGTAAGACAAGCTATAGGTTTTGGGTTTTTTGTGCGGTTGTGGACTCACTTTAAGTGACCAAATAAACTCAGTAAAGATTTGATCCAGATAGGGTAAGAAATCAATGCTTTTAAAAATATGTATTAGAGATCATTAACCGTAGCATTGTAAAATGTGATCCAAAGATTGGATCATACTTTCATAACTTGTATGTGAAAATTCATTTTTCCTGTGTTGCACAGTATTGTAATAACCTGTAGAAATCTCTTAAAATCTTCGTATATTTTAATTTTACTTGTGGATAAAAGAGTAAAGAAAAAGCTCTATAAGGCTCTCTGCTGATGCAGTTCAAGAAAAA
>NW_026623526.1:219763-241201 GCF_030028575.1 Malurus melanocephalus
GCCTTCTTGAGATTCTACTCCATTTTAGTGTCATGTGCCTAAAATTTTATTCATTTTTGTAACRACTGAATGCAGCATTGCTAAASAGGGGTTTATWTGTTGGYRGTAACGGGTAGAACACAGAGGCAATGTAAGAAATTCGTAAATTTGGGGGACAAATGCCACTAAAAGTTTGCCTGTTGTTTGGTAGAAAATGATTTTCTCAAAGGCTTTTGCAGATTTGTTGGAGAACTGGCATATTTTCTGTATTCAGTTATGATAGTCCAAGAGGTTCGTTACATCCCAGCACCTGCATAGGTATGAATTCAGAATGCCAGTTTCCTRTGAATCTGAAGTAAACTAATGTCCAAATTGTTTAACTAGGCTCCTGTACTGTAGTGGTCACAGTATTTACAATTTAGATAATATGCAATCAGTTTAGACAATTCTTTAAAAAAAAAAAAAAACTTTCATGTTCTTTCATCAACTAAAGAAAGTAATGCTGAATAAATTATAATAAACATACTTTGCTGCTTTAATTAAACTGATCAGATAGTGTGATATAGAGGTTAATTAGCTGCTAACAAATTAATTTCATTTTCCCACCTGGAAATCTGCTTTGTAATCACTTGCATTTTCCCTTATAAAAAGAAGCCATTTGCAGTTGCTTATTCTTTGAGGAAGTTACTGTGATGAGAAGATTAGCAGTTTCCTGAACCTTTTGGAAGAATATATTTACACAATTAAAATGGATTTAATTTATTTTTATTTCTCAGGCTTTTCTCTGTCTTCCTTGCTTTTGACTTAGAGGAATGGAGGAAGAATAGAGAGGATGGTTATTTCTATCTCTTTACATGTGTAGCCAATTGTTTTAAAGTTGGTAACTTAAGAAGAAACCCCTTAGGATTTGCTTTCCTGGTCATTTGTGACACAAGTACAAGTACATAAATTCTTGTTTTACTGTGGATCAAAATATCATCCTTGAGGATAATTTTTCAGCTTGCCTAACTAAAATGACAGTCAGTCTGTGATATACCCAGCTATACCAGAGAATAATATCAATGTGGTTTTGCATCTTTAAATTTTCAGTCACTCATTTTTCATGCCTGCATGGGGTACTTGGCCTTTGATGCTTTTCAACAAGAAATGCTTAATTGTTTTCCCCATTTGATTTGATTAGTTCACCAGCTGCACTAAAAAAAGTTAAGTAAATTTAAAAATCCCCAAAATTAAAAACAATTAATAAAAAACCAGACTATCCTTACCAGTAGGCAAATTACCAAAATCCCATTGTTATAAAAACAATTATCTGCATGTCCAACAGAGATTGCTATTTGACTGCAGGTCATTGAGCTATAGGATGTCTTTATGCAGAAGTTATTAATGGAGTTTGTTATATTCTTTCAGAAGAGCAGACAAATTCTTTAGATTTTGATTTGGATGTGTGTTTGACATGTATTTCTCATCATTGAGATGATGGGCTCTGTTACATTTAACTTCACATATTCAGCTACTTCTGTCTTTTAATTCTACAGTCAAAGTGCAATTAGTGCTTAAAATTTATTCTTCACTTTTTTCATTAAGTTAGGTATCATCCTGGCAGCTTAAACAATCCAATGGCAGTTTCTAACAAAAATTCTTACAATGAAAAATATCTCAAAATTGGGGRATTTTGTATGACATGGAGAAATTTCTCCTATTCTTTAAAGTTCCTGTGATGAATTTCAGAGATCTGAAGACATAAGCAATAATTCTGTTGTTTGTTATGTTTCTTTTTGAGGTTGTGCATGCAACCTTGATACTCTTCACTACTTCCCTTTTTTCTAAGTAAATGTATAATGTATAATGCAGCATTACATGGGCAGTGAGGCAAAACAACAACAAAAAATTGTACTTATTGTACCCTGTGAAAAATAGCAGTTTCCTCCYGAGATTTGAATGGGATATAAAAAACTTCTTACTCAGCTTTATAAATTATAATTTGCAYGAGACAAATTAAATCAAGCGTGGCTAAATGCAGCATGTAATCAGATAATTGAGGAGAGGGACATGAGGAAATGTGTCCCTGTGGAGGTCAGGCCATGTGAGTGGACCAAGGAGTGGATGGGCTGTGGCAGCACCATCTTTGCTCAGGGTCCCTGTGRCCAAAGCTGAGACCTGACCTGGTTCCAGCACTGTTGAGTTGTCAAAGRCCACCCTGGGGGACTTGGGACATGGGATATCTAGAGAATATTTATGTAGGATTCTCAGATGTTTCCAAAGTTTTAGATTTTTCCAAGTTAAGACTTCARTGAAGTCTTTGATGATCTCAGTTTTTAACTCTGATACCTAAAATCTGCCACTGTCAGCACTGCAATCTTTGGCTCAAGTCTCAGATCAAAATTCCTCAGAATCGATGTCAAGGGCTTGAAGGTTTATCTTTCATGTAGTGTATTTTTATCTGGATTCTGTATGTGTGCATTACACTTATCTGATAAATTATATTTTTATATCAGTCTTGTCTGGTTTAGCCCTGCTGTTGAGCATGAAGATGATAAATAAAATTAATAATTTTATTTACCGCTGTGGTGCATCTGTGAATGGACAATGGCCACCTCGTGAAAACTGCCTATACATAGGAAGGTTTCTGAATTAATAATTTTGGTGAAGGAATAACCTGTAAAGGAATGCTGAAAAAGTTGATCTTTCTCACCACTTAAAAGAAAGACTATTCTATGACAAAGAGTATGCAGCACCTTTAATGCTCCTTTATGTTATTTCCTGTAATCTTCACCTTCATCTTTTCATTTCAATTATTGGTCTCAGTGGAATCTTGAGAAAAGCCCTTTGCACAAATCTCATGGAAAAGGCTTATCATAAATTATAGTGCAAACCTGGAAAGTTTTAATTAGTGTATGAAATTTAATATTCTGACAAAGCAGTTATTTAATCAAATTATGTTTGGGAGAAAAATGTCTAACCCAAGTGACTCATTTGTCCATAATATGGATAATATAGAGAGATATTTCTTGATGGAATGTTATTTTACTGTTTGATTTTTTTATTTTAATAACTTGATTTTTAAAATATCTTGTTTCTATGTCCAGTTTCAAGATTATATTTTAAATGTACTTTCTAACCAATTTCTCACAGCCCATGGTGAGACACTAATTGCATGCATAMACTGTAATTATAATTTCAGCTGGTTTACTACATTGCCTGATATTTTGTTCACTTTAAAGTAAAGTGATAAATCAGTGGTTTTACACATGGATAGTGAAGGAAGAAAAGGTTATTAACTGCTGATCCCTTTATTTTATCTGTGTCATTTCACTTATATAAAATCAAAAAGCTRTAACAAAAGAGATTGTAGTAGTTGACATTCTTTCCCTTTTTACCTATTTGCAGGCTTTTATTCCCTAACATTATCCTCCTTGAAAATAGATGTAATTTTTTTTAATATGTGGTAGGCCATATTTAGCTTTCTTTTCTGAAGAATCTAATTGTGCCTTAAACTGCATGTCAGACTGTATAAAGGATTAAACTAAAACTGCCTGGCTTATTTGTCATAGGATTTATTAGGAYGAGTTTAAACCTTAATTACCTCACTGGCATTGAGAGTGAACTTTTTTTAATGCACCTCTTTATCCAAGATGCAAGGTTTGTTTTGGTTTGGTTTGGTTTTTTAAATTCAAGCATTTTTTTTGCCAGCACTTAAGGAAATTATTTTTTAGCATTTGTAGGCATTTACATGAATTTCCTTTGGTTCTCCTATAAAGAGTGAAAGGGACCAGTATTACTAATATTTTTTATTGCTTCATGCTAAGCAAAAGGACCCCCAGTTCCTTCACTAATGTGAATGCCTTTTCCAAGTGTGTGGGATTAATATGATTTTAAATTGCTCTGCCAATTTGTAATTCTAAGAACTTATTTTTAGACTGAAGAGTTAAGATCGGATGTGTATTTGCAGTACAGTTTGGTTTTTCTCAGGTTTTGATTTCTTACTCTACATTTTACCTGCAAACTAAAAGAATCCTCAGCTACCTTCAGATTACCTGCAGTACAGCCCAACTTTTATACATTGACTTATTTTGGGTTCTTTAGCATCTCTTGGGTAAAATACTTAGAAGTCATGGCAAGTATCTGTTTTAAAACAAAATCCAAATAAACATATTTGATGTTAATTTCAAACATGCACTAATAATTGTGYAATAATATATATCTGCAGTAAAATCTATTACACTAATTTTAGGTTTACCTCCAGTGGTTTACTGAAGAAAATCTTTGAGTTGTGGAGACCTTTAACAAACGCTCTTCTGTTTTCTTTTCTTAGGGAGCTCATTATCTTATAGCATCTCTGTAACAGTTAAAAGTGTATTTTTTTTTTTTTCCCCACTTTCACATTTTACCCAAAATTGTTTTGGAAATATAACTTTAAAAAATAAAAAGGATAATTGTGATATCTGTCAAAATTAATACAAGACATTAATTTCTTGCTATATGAAACTACAGAAAACCTTTTTTCTTCTCCCTTTCTTTATTTTGTTTTGTCAGATAATGTATTTATTTCCTTGTTGTTCATTGTAGAAACTCATAAAGTACCAGAATTCATTTCAGGCCATTCTCCCCTGTAGGCCTAACACCAKTTTAGGCTGCATCACAGGATCTGGGTTCTGCAGAGTCTCCAGGAAGCCCTTGGATAGACCTGAGGGTTTATGTAATCTTAACCACAGCTTCAGTGAAAACAACATTTCTGAACAGACTGCATTGGATRTCTGTTGAAAAAGATACTTCAAAAATAATCTTTTGTTGGCGGAGCACATATTGCATGAAAAGTTCTTGGAATTCTAGCGCAAGGTTTAGAGAGGAGATTTTACTGCAGACATCATTGCATGGCAGCAGTGACCAGGAGCTTTCATTTTGGCACTGGGCACAGGAGGATGTGCAATTCTTAGCAGCAAAATGACATAGATATATTATTACAATTTTTGCTATRTATAATTATCTGGAGTGTCCARTATGTYTTGCTGCAATGTAATCCCTTCTTGYTGYTCTTGAAAGAACTTGATTGAAAAAAAAMAAAMGTTATTTCCTGAGATGAAAAGCYARCTTCAGCTTCATTCAKRTAATYCTGAGTTGAGTTSAGRCATTTATTGTTGAATCAATACACTGTGTCTGTAAACWTGATCTGTAGAGAAGCAAAATAYGARTGTAAGTTAGTGCTGGTGTGAGCTSAAATGTCATCTGCAGATATTTTGAAAGGTGATGTTTTCCCATGCTTCTCTTCTATGTGTCACTTCAAATCTCCAGACACAGAGGTTATAGAGACCATAAACTTTGCATTTTGTGTGGTGGAAATTAAGAACATATTAATAGTACCCAATATGTAATGTTTYCCATTGGAATTGTTTTTTACCCTGAGCAGGAAAACAGAGGTATTGAAATGAAAAGCAGTGTAAAGACAGTGGAATAATCTCACTTCAGCAGATAACAGCAGATAATACTGTCAGTGAAAGTGTTTTTTGCTTTGAAAGGGGAATTAAAGATGGTGAAAACTACCTTTCACCTTCCCAGCTGCAGAGATTTTTCCAACTCATATACTGACACTACATTAAAGTTTTTAATTGATGCATATGGTCTGCTAAAGTCATTCTTTCCTAAATTCGTCTTCAGGACTGTCTTACCAAATCTCTTCATCGGTGAATGGAAGTAACAGTGACCCTTTACCCACKCTCTCTCATAGCATTACTGGATAAAGAACAAAAATAAATAATCTAGGTTATCTGCACGGTACCTTTGGTTTGCTGACCAAGTGTGCAGTATTACTTGGTGGCAAAAGTGTACAATGGTGGGAAGGTTCAAATTCTCTGAGTCAGGAAGTTAATAAATAACTAAACTACTCACTTGAGAGCCAGCAACAAAGCAATTTGTTCTTGTCARCTGGAAGTGGTTAAATTATGAAAAATTGCCCTCTAAAGATCTGAGTGATCCATGAATCTAATTTGTGAACYGTACGGCATTCAGTGTGTTGTAGCAGTGGATATCTTATATTTTCTATATTAAGAGTAGTGAGATATGTCCAATGTCAGTATTGGTTTATGCATTATATAGGTAATATCTCCAGGCAGGGTAATGGACTCCAAGACATGAATAGCCTAACAAAAAAATGTCTTAAGTCATTTGGGCAGGGAGTGTTTATTTTCATTAACTTGTAAATGTATCATGTTCCTGAAACATAATTCTTTAATAGATTATTTTAAAAATACTGTTCAGTCCAGTAGAGACAGATAGTAAAGCTGTGCTAGCTTTGAGAAATAAAAGCAAATAAATAAAAACATAAAAGACATGGAAAATTTGATTGTGAAAATAAAGAATTATTTTGTTTAAGTTGATAAACAGAGTCCTACCTGTTGTTGACAGTGTTAAAAATCCTGTACAATAATGATTTGATGGCAGGGAAATAAGAGCAGGAGGGAGGGACTCAGGAAATAAAATCATATCTGGATGAGAGCAGTACAAGATGGGGCCTAATAGAAACTGTTTCATGAAACTGTTCCTTTAAAAAATGAAAGCAGTAAGAAAAACAATATATCCAGTTAAATATATCTGTATTGCTTCTCATGCTCTCATTGTTCCTGAACAAAACATTCTAGGGATGAGATTGCGAGGGAACTGCTCTAATACAACCCGACATAAGGAGTTGAGGTAAAACAACAGAATGTAAAACTTTTTCTTCTATTATTATTTGTTTAACTGAACAGAACACCTTGTGATGAAAACACTATTAACGATTCTGGCTGATACCACTCAGAGCTGGATCCTTTGAGGTTTCARATGTTTCCTGCTGAAGAATCAGATGGGCTTTTGAACTGATCACATTATTTACAGAATAGTTATTTTGTACACAGACATTTACAAAGTGAACAGGAACCAAATCAAATAGAATCTTTTGCCTCTTCTGACTTATTCAAAAGCTTCTACAAGCATTATATGGACTTTACAGCAATAAAATGATAAGAAATTAGCTTCAATCTTTAATGATGAAAAGGATTTCCTCCTGTGTCGGTAATGCCCTGAGATCTTGCTTTACTATCCAGATACTGATCCAAAACCATCTCACCCATGGATAGAAGAGTGTCTTGATGGAAAAGGGGACATTTCATTTTGAGGGAAAAGGGAAAAGGATGAGTTAATGTTAACAGCATATACCTCARAATGGCATTTAGTCCATCTGTTATATATTTCATGTTTGACTCTCTAAAAGGTCACAAAGGAGAATAAATGATGTCATTATTTATGGAGTGAGTAAAATGACAGTTTGTAAAGATGAACTGCATTGCCTTGTAGCACATGTCACAGTACGTTTTTARTGCAAGTAATAATTTTCATTGGCTTACCCACTTGAAAAAGGATTACTGAAAGCACTTTTTCCTGGTATTTATAAATGACAATACCTTGTTGTGTTCAACTTTCTATTTAGATACAAAAATCCAAAGGTATTACCATAAACAGAACTGAAAAAATAAATTGATACAATTTTTGGAGCTCAACAGCAACTACCTGTTTGTATATACTCTGCTGGACATGAAGAAATGTAACTTCTTTATTTATTCAGAATATCTAAAGGAACTTAAAATTGCTATGTTCACGTGTGTCTCTGTTTCATACAGAAATGCACATAAAATTGATTATTTTATTCAAAAAGCTTTGGGCACATTACAACAATTTTATTTAATRGAAAGCTACTCCAGTGAACCTAAATCTTCAAGACTTTTAAATGGTTCAAAAATATTTAAAGAGAAATCAAAACTGTATTCTATATAGGGCATACCCCAATTTTCAAACTGCTCTAGACGTTACCACTGAATGGAATTTCTGACTRGTTTTGGAATGGGAATTAGCAATCTTCTCCTTCTTTACTTTGCTTGAATTACATGGTACAGTGTTTCCACAGAGCTGCCAGGATCTGCTTTACCCTCCAACAGCCAGACTCTGCTGTGATGTATTTTCACAGATTTTATTTTCGCAGTGGGAGGTGAATAAAACAATAAMCACGTGTAACAAATACTTTCCTCACTTAGCAAAGCCCGTGCGTCGCTGTATCTGCTGCCTGCTGGATTCATGGTCCATAAATCCCCTAATTGCACAGTGAAAGTCACATGTCTGTGAAAGAAACTGATTATGGAAACCTTTYATGAGCTCTGGAGTTTGTCCAATGTTATCTGCACTTTTCTAGCTGTGTTTTGAGTGACTTGTGTAGCTTCCCATGGAAGAAGCATTAAATGAATGAAGTTAAACATGAGCATGGGAAATTGTGCATGGAAGAGAGAGCGAGCAAAGAGCAGAGTCTGTCATATTTCAAAGAGAATACATAAAGAATTGTGGATTTATTTCAAAATGTATCTTACAACAGTAGAGATTATTGCTACATAAATTTGTTCTCTGCCTTCAAATTAACAAAATTCCTTTTCTTTCTCTTACAGAATAATGATATAATCTATTACAATGCAAAAGACGATCAGAATGATGTAAGTAATATGTTTCATTTCGTTTCATTGCCTGTAATCTCAGAAAATTAGGGGATTGAAAATATTAATGAATCTCTTAAGACTATCATTTAAGGATTTGGCAGAAGCAAAAAAGGAAGAAATTTTAAAATGTCTTCAAAAGTTTCCTCAAGTGCCAGACAATATTTTATGTTCTAATTCTCAAAATCTGTCTCCTCTTGTACAGTTTGAATTACAGGCCAGGCAGAGAATGTGCTGGGAGAATGAAGATCCTGACAGCAGTATAATTCACTTTTTGAAATGTAATAAAATCATAATTATAGGATTGGAGAATCAAAATGATTAATGTAAATAATTCACTTAGCTCTGAAGGAATMATTTTCTGGCCTTATTTTCCAAGATCATGTTATGTTGTTCTGTATTCTTTGTAATAAATTTTTTATATGAGGAGAAAGAAGATGTAAGATATTACTGAATAATTATTTTCATTCACTTTGTGATCATTTATRTGACTGTAATAAGGTTTGGGAAAATTGAAAATCCAATCACAAGATTTAGACTAAATGTATGATACTTTTCATTCTTGGTTTACTAAAATTCTTACTTTAAAAGGTTTGAAGTCTCCTATCTGCCATTAACAGTTAAAAATCTTGATGTGTTCTGGAGAGGATACAAGTTATCATCACCTTCACTGGAGATAATACAACTGCTTCTCTTCATTATAGATTTAATTTATAAAMCCATAGAAAAATGTTGTAAATGTATTAATCAGAATTGCCAGCATGCTTCATTTGCACTTTTTAATCAAGTATACTTTAGAGATTGATGGCATCACTATTGTAATGGATGCTTCTGCTGTAAGGCAATTAAAGAAGGTGCATAGATCATGTCAAGCAGAATTATTTTATGTGGTTATATAGAGTTATGAGTACTTGAATTCAGATACAACAAACTACTGTCCTGAGTTTTAAAGCCAGCATGATTTAAGTAAAATTCATTAAAAGTTACCTATGTTTGAAATACATTGTTCTGTTCTCATTAAATTAACTGGGATGGCAGGTGCTGATCTTCTCTGGAAGCAGCATTACAGAGCTTAAAAACTGGATTTTTAATCTAAATGTATTGATAGTGAAGGTAGATTGTGATGTGAAGTAACTAACTGTGATTTATCTGTTATGATTAAGTAGTAGTAGGAAGGATTTTGAGATTACTACTTCTGCAACCTAAATCCAAATCTGTTAGGTAAGGCAAGAAAGGAAATTCTGTTCCAGAGTTTATTATCTTTTTTTTTTTTTTTCCACTTTGTTCAGGACATTTTTCCCCTCCAAGAAAAAAATACATGCGCCCTGCCCAAAACATTTTGCTAGACCAGATATCCTCTTTTATTTCTATTTCAGTTTAATGTCTTTTTTATCTATTAGAATGAAGTTTATAACAACCTTTATTGTTGAGAAGTTGTAAGTATATAATCATCAGTGATCTGATAGTGGGGATTTTTTGAGAAGGCCTTCAGATCTCAACTATGTATGTAAACACCACAGAGTCTTCTTCCCTATTCCTGCCAGAAAAAAGCTTTAGACAGCTTTTCCTCTTTTAGTATTGAGAAATTTTAATAGCAGCATCGCTGATTCACTGGTTAGTAAAACTGTTTGCAATCTGTTCCTTTCTGTCTTTATAAGAAGTCCACATTTTTTTTCCTCTTCCATGCTGTGAGCCTTCATTTATTCACAGGAAATTATATTATATTTATCTTTCAGTACAATCAAGAATAATTAGTAGCAGAAATTAATTTGTTAAAATTAGACATCCAAACTAATCACAGTGKGTGTCTCTAGAGAGCTGTTCACTTTGTTTGGAGACAGATGTCTGAGGTCACCTGAATCAATTCTAGGTGTGTGTTTCTCTGTGTTGACCAGGTTCCTATAACAGGTCCTTTTAGATTCATTTAGATCTTAACTTTTGGGTGTCGAAGAATTAGAAGAAATTAATCTCGCACGTTTCCCTGCCAGTTTTTATTTGTCTCCACTCATCCTTTGAATATTACAGCTTTTACAGGARAGCAATCCTCTTGAATTCTGTGTGTTTTTCTGCTGTACGTTTATATGCTACAGCAGAGTTTGCTTTCCTTCTTCCTGCTTACATACCACATTMAGGAGATTCTTCTCTCATTTTTCATCTGCTGTCTTGATGGGCCTTTTCGAACCTAATGACTGTGTTTGTTTGTACTTAAAAAAATGAAAAAGCACATGAAGGCCAATCATTCTCTGGCCTTTGGATTTCTCAGTCTCTCAGATGAAGCAATCAATTTGTAGCCCCGTAGTCCATCAATCAGTAATAGACCTTTTGTACTGTTTATCCTACAACAGCAATTATATTCTGCTTGCTTATTTCCCCCTCCCCCCAGCACTGTGTGTAATGTGTGAGCACTTGATGATAATTAATGAGTTTTATCCTCACAACAAGGTAGGAGGTATTATAGTCCCATTTTCTTTTTATATCCCATCGGAAGATAATGGCCAAACTTGTAATTTAATACAGGTCTCTCAGGTTTTCATTCACTGTCCTTTCCCCAAGAACCCTTTCAGTTTGATATATTGCAGCCTGTTTGTGCACTTTAATTTGCAGGTGTCACCAGCTCGTTGTATTTGGACAAATGCTGCAGTGCTTTTATTGGACAGCTGAGCAGCCCCACAATAAGCATGCTTTTTCCCATTAGTTTTCATATTGCTTTGCCTGTTTTCTCATCTCGTCCTTTGTACCCCCACCTTATTTATAGTCATTTTGCTGTTTTGCTCACTTYGTTCCTCTTCTTTATATTGGTTTCCATCTTATTGCTGGTGTTTCCAGGTCTTGTTTATAGATTGTTCCTAAATCTATTTTTATTTCTGTTTCCTTGTTTTCTAGTAACCCACAACTCCACTATGCWCTGAATTGCTCAATTGCTTAATTTTAATTTATCCTGAATTTCTTCCTTAATATTTCTCTCATTTCCTCTTTACATCTTGCTCCTTCTCCAAATTTTTTAGTGTAATTTCTTATCTTGGTTTTATAAACTCTTTCCTGCACAAGCTACAACAGCCTAAGGAARCTAAGAATGATTTTTTTCAATTATTTGGTGGAAAGAACTAAGTGTTACAAATAATGTTTCYTTAACATGAAACCAGCCACGCCTCATTGGAAATCTGCAGTTTCCTGTAGTCCCTGGGCTTTAATTGGGAGCAGCCAGTTGTGTGTCCTGGCAGGAGTTGTGTCCCTCGTTAGCACAAGTGATTTATGGGATGTTTCCTTCATGCATTCTCATGTTGGTCYGCAGTCATGGCTAACAGAGCAGTGCTCCTTCTGCAATTATTGATCACGTCCTAAGTGATAGTAGCACTTTTTATTTTATTTTACTGAATTAACATGAAGGCTGTAAAATTATGGGTCCCTTTGGGGAGTGAGTATCTGCACAAGGTGTAAATTCAAAATGTGACTAAGAGTCAATGTGTGGGTTCCACTAGAGGCAAAAATCTGGAGCATGCCTATGGTTGATTTTAAAACAAATATTTTTTTTTACTACTTTATAATAAAGAAGGAAAAAATCTTTTAAAACTGATGAATTGTCCATGCTATATGGTTCAGGAATTATTCCTAATTCAGTGATGTCTTGTTATTTTGGAATAATTTCTGAAATATTAACTCTCTTTGAGTTTAAACAGCAGCATAAAGACAGCTATCAAGTTGGGGTTTAATGAATACTGATGAAAACTATACCTACATCAAATTGAAAACTGTTGTAAAAATAAGAAAGGATAATTAGTTTTGAATGTAAATTCTTCAGAAAAATCATGATGTGTTTTAACAAACATTTTCAAAAACAAAAACATTTCCACCCCCTCTAACTATTTTTTTTTTTCTTTTTCTCTTTTTTTATTCTTTTTAATGTGAAGACATGAATAAATATTGGGCAGAAGTCAGCAGAGACTAGAATGATCATCTAAGAGGACATGATTCTCATGGGTCTTCTTCTTCCCAAGAAGAGACTTGGAGATTTAGAGGCATTGGCAGTGGCTGTGGAAGTTTATTGAGTCCCTGCTTCCACCCTTACACAAGTCTTGCCTTTTCTAATASTTTATGGTATCAAGGCTGCAAAATCTGCTTTTATGAGCACCTATGATTAATTTAGTAAAGCGAAATCTGTTAATGAATTATTACAGGTTTACTTGTAAATAAGTCTGAACCTACTCTAGATTTAGTCAAAGAAATGCTGTTTTGTTTTTTTGTTGCCTAACAGAGTGATTTGGATGCCATTCTTTGGAAATCACTGAAACTGGTAGCGAGGGCATGATTGACATTATCTACTTTAGTACCAGGGCTTTTTGCATTGTTTAAAAAGGAATGTGGTCCTTTTACCAAGTATCACTGGGAAACGTATCAGGTCTTTCCATTTCAAGGCCTTACAGGTAAGCTTGAGTACAGCCCACAGAGAAAAAAGGCAWTCCTTTGAGTTTCCTATTGCAATTATAATGATCTATTGCCACAGGAAATAGGGGGTCATACTTTTTGTCTATTTTTTTTTGGTTTTTTTAGTATTATGATTAAAAAAGTAGGTGTCAGGTTTATATTCCTTTATTCAAATTTGTGCAAGTCTTCCCTTTTCCCAAATGAATATATGTTCGAGCTTGAAATGAAAAATGCATGATAATGAAATAAATGACTGCCCCAAAGCTATCTCCTACCTGTGAAACAGAGTTATGAAATAATAATGGCAAGAGTGATAACTGTAGTTGCCAGTGTCCTAAAAAAGATGAGACTGTTCTTAATGCGGAGAATCCTACCTTGAAGGCAAATTTGCACAAAAGAGCAGTGCTTGAAGTGTCCCCATGGAGGCTGAGTTTATGCCCCATCAAAGATCAGAATTCAGCCCTAAAACTAGTGATTCATCAGTTTAATGGAAGAATTCTTGCTTTGGGATATTTGTTACTAGTATCAAATGCATGAGTGATAACAATAGCAGCAAATGCAGTGTAATTATTTATTGGTAAATAAAAGCAGCACCAATAGCTGAACTTGTCATAGGATGTTTATGGCATTTGAAGCAGTGGTTTTTAGAGAGCATTTTGTTGCCTGATTGCAGATACCAATGTTGTAGGTGTGCTCTGACATGTCACTTTGAAATGCGTGGGTCATATTGAGACTTTGAAGTTGTACAAAACAAAACAAATTACTCAATCTGATGTTTGCATATCACCGATTGAAGGTGGAAGTAGGCTTTGAAAATTCCAAGTCAGAAGAAGAATCCTGGAAAACAGCACTTAAAATATTTTAACACTGAAAGAGAATTCTCTGTGGTGGTGTTGAGTCCTCGCTTGTTCCTGCCCTGCCCCTGACTGCAAATAGGAGCATTTCTGAACCAGCTGATGCAATCTGCAAAGGACCAGATCCAAATTCTTTGGCCTCTCCATATAACCATTCTCAACATGTTCTGTTCCTGTTGTTATTTGGAGAATAGATGGGAAAAAAAAACAAAAAAAAAAAAAACAACAAAAAACCCAGATTGAATATCACCAACAGASTTGACATCTTCCAGAGTTTCTAGTGTTGTATGTAAAAAGAGATGTTAAATGTATTCTTGCATTAGTCTTTATGGTGTGTATTGAAAATAAATTTTTATCCAGTGGGAAATCTCATTGTCCAGATATAAAAACTTTTGAACTCAAAGTTCAGCTGACCTTTTGCCTAAGTATTTTAATTTGCTGACTTTTAAAAAAGTCTCAAAACCTTTTCTTCCTCCTTTTTGTTGTACTTTCTTTTTGTTTGTTTGTATGTGCGGAAGTTTTAGGAGGACTGCTGCTGGTGAAGCGGACCCACGTCCGCAGGACCCTGTGTAARAACTGAGGATTAGAGAGGGGCAGTCGTGTCACAGGAGTGCAGCCACAAGTGGGAGCTGAGCAAGGAGAATGTTCAGCCCCTATTCCCCCCATGGACAGACAGTCCTCCCAAAACTGTAACCAGGGTCTCCTCTCTCCACCGGACTCCCACAGGACCACAGCCCCCTCCAGGCACCCACGTGCCCCAGCGTGGGCACCTCCCCATGGTCTGTGGGTGAATCTCTGCATCCCCCATGGACCCCATGGGCTGCAGGAGCACAGCTGCTCCACCATGGTCTGCAGAGGAATCTTGGCTCCAGCACCTGGAGCAGCTCCTCCTCCACCTTCTSCACTGCCCTTGGTGTCTCTGTGTTGTTCCCTCACATGTTCTCACCTTCTTATCTTCTCTGACTGGGAAAAAAATGGTGCCACTACTTTTGTTTCACATTCTTAAATATGCTATCACAGAGGTGTAACCAACATCTCCAGTTAGCCCAGCCTTGGTCAGCAGCATGTCCATCATCCTCAGAGCCATCAGGAATTGGCTCTTCTGGACATGGTGGRAGCTTCCAGCAGCTTCTCTCAGAAGCTCTGTGTCCCCCCCCTACAAAACCAGGCAGTGCAAAACCAGAACAGTATATTTGTTGGTTTTCTTCTGGTGTGCTTCTTTTCTTGGGCAGATTGTCCTTCTCAAATTTCCTGTAGTTCCTGTGACTGCTATTATTCTGAGCCATTGCATTGTTAGGATTTTGCCATATTAGCATTTTTAAAAATCATATAAATAGTCTTACACAGTGATATGGGAGTTTAGTTAAATTATTGTGTAGTATTTAGTCTGCAGGGAAAGTATGTGCTCCTTAGGTCAGTGCCTGGTTTAGTGTTTCCTACAGCCTTTATCTGCCTAGATACAGCTGTCATTTAATTAGTGAAAAGCTGCATTAAATTTATGTGACCATGAATTAGTGAGTGATGTTTMTAGAGTGTTTTGAGCCCCATTAGTAGGGGAAAAAATAGATCAGGAGGGCTTCTGGAGGTCATGTAGTCCAACTTCCTTCTCAAAGCAGGTTTGTACTGTTGTTAATGTTATTATTGACACAGAAAATGGTGCAAATTTTGAAGAAGGAGCAATAACAAATTTGTATGCTGCAGGATGTACAAAATCTGGACCTAACCAGTATGATTGGAGATAAGAATGCACTGTGAAACAGGATCAGTTGATGGCTTAGCAAAGCATGGCAAAGACAACTGCATCAGATGAAAAAARTCAAATTAATTAAATGTTCACATTCAGTTGGTATTATAACTRATTCCCAGTGAAGCATTAAGATGATTTAACAGTTCTTGTTCTCCAGGGATATGATCTTTAATCAGATGTGGGGATGGGATAAGGTAGACAGGGTAATTTATTCCAATAAGAGTAGAACAGCTCCTAGTTTGAAATTTAATTGGGTGATGTATGAAAAATCTAAATTCTCTAGAGTGCATTTTGGTCTTGAAACTTAGCTGACTAAGTATTTTATGGGACTTTTGTCAACAATGGATACCTTCATTTTATTTTATTACATATGTTTGAGTACTCTAATGGGATGTGAAAGATCAGTGAAGGAGGCTATGAATTTTAAAGGATTTTTTGTTTGTTTATTTAATMATTAACTGGGTGTTCCTGAACTCCTAGTAGCATTTCAATCAGTTAAAGTGAGATTTGCTTTTTTTCTAATATGACTCTCTATTCCTACTGTTGCCTAATGATATTTTCCAGTTAGTGGAAWATATTACAGTCAGTGCTGGAGTAGGTGTTCAATGCAACCCCTGATGATTTAAGAGCAGGTAGGAAAATCACTCTGASTGAGCCCCTTGGTCATAAACCCCTGAGTTTTCCCAGATCATCACCCCATTTGGAATAGGACTGGGATGGGGCATTCAGATGGGATCACACATCATGATCCCTGATCTCGTGACCAGGGTGTGTAATCCAGGAGGGATATGGAGATGTTGCCTGAACCCTCAGGAATGGGAGGGATGGAATTAGGGACCTCTGAGGCTCCTCAGACATATCTGTGTCCATGGGACCTGATGAGATGGATCCAGAGGTGCTGATGTCATAATGAGGCAGCTCTCCATCATSCTTCAAACACTGTGGGGATTGGAGAGGTTTTTGATGACTTCAGAGTGAGGAAGTGTCAATTTCTCTTTAGAAAGATAAATAAGTCTTATATTTCTTATGTGCTTAAATATTTAAATACACATTTCTTTTTACCTGACATTGTAGTTCAAGAGAAAATAGGACAGGACAGAAATTATTTTTTTTCAAACTGGTATTACTACAGCAGACTTTGTGCAGATTTGCAGTGAAGGTTAGGCACAATCTGTAATAATGAAAAAAGAAGTTTTCACTAGTTTCTTTATTACTATATTTTAATCTGAAGGATTTTCGTTGTTTTCTAGCTTATTGAAAGATTGTTTTCCTAAGATTTTTCCTTTTAGTCAGAAATTAAGAAAATTATAGAAGAAATTGGGAAAACCAACACTTTTTCATGTTTCTCCAGAATATAATGCACTAAAATGCTCCAAGATTTACATGGGATCTGGAATAGTTTTGATTGAAAGGAACTTTTAAATACTCCAAGCCCATGCAATAAGCAGGGACATCTACAACTAAATCAGGTTGCTCAGAGCCCAGTCCTGATCTTGAATGTTTCCAGGGATGGGGCCATCTGCCACTTCACTGGGCAGCTTGTGCCAGTGGTTCAYCACCCTCAACTCTAAATAYTTCCTCCTTATATCTGGTCTGACTCTACCCTCTTTTAGTTGTCAATCATTGCTCTTTGTCTTCTCTCAAGAGGCCCTGCTAAAAAGTCTGTCCCCAGATTTCCAGGTCCTTACATTTGATAAATTAATTACATMAAGGATTCATTTATTCATGAAACCAAAAGTCATGATGCAATGAGTTGTGTGAATAGGTCAGGATGCAAATAAAAAGAAAACRCTATTATGTTTGAGATATATAATGATTTTGTGCATATCTAAAAGTTCTCATCAGAATGTGTGAACCATAAAGGTCAGATAAATGGATTTATAACCTACCCAAATGGTTTTGCACCATCCATAAAAGATCATATGGTCTTGTATACAGCAGGCAGAGACAAGCCTGTAAGTAACTGTATAGGAGTTATCATAGCCAAAAGATAGCTGCATTCATAAAAAGCCTATGAGGCAAATAAATACTTCTAAATTATTTTGACTCTGTGTTTGGTACATACTGACATTACTCAGTTGGCAGAACACTGGAAATAAAATGGCTCCTATAAGAGAATTTTTTTTTTTTTTTTTTTAATATCAGTACTCAGTCCAGAGTTCCATTTGTTTTAGCACTGACTTACAGTAACCAATTGATGCATTAAAAGCATGTAGAAGCACTAAAAACACTCTAAACAACTCTTATCTATATTAAATATAATGGCCTTTGAGAATAACAGATGTAAATATAAAACTATATCCCTACTAAATTCCTTCCTCTTTCCCTTTCTGAAGCTACCCAGGCCCTACTTATATTTTTTTTAATATACATATATATATTTTCTTATGTTTAAAAACATGAATATGCATATGTATAAATTCTTACGTTTAACACCTCCCTCTTGTAAAACAAAAAAAAAAAGAATATTTTGGTTCTGAGACAATTGTTTTCTTTTTTTATTTGTGACTCTTTTAATTTTTTTGTCCCTAAGAGTAAACATCGCATTGAAGTCATCCCATTGCAAAGTGAAGATCACGGTCCCCCACTGACACAGCGTGAAAACAAAATAAACTCTTCACAGTTCTGTCACAACAACCTGAACACACTCAGCAGTCTTCCTGCAGCTRGAAAATCACATCTATTGAAAAGGAAATAAAAATTGTTATCAGAAGGCAATGCACTCATTACATTATCTAAAATGCAGTGAAAGTGCTGTGGCTATTAGAAAAGCATTCTAGCTGCTCTTCAAAATTAATCACTCATCCTTAGAATAGCTGTTCCCATCCCTTGCTTGCTGCAGGCATTTGCTGAGCCATGTGCTTCAAGCAATATTCTATTTTGCTCTCTCTGTTAGGTCCAGTTGTAACTTTTTAATGGGGCTGCAAGCATTTTTGGAGGGCCTGTGTATGCAGTTCTACTGGATTGCTTTCCTCAGGGAGGAAAAAACCCAAGAAAACAGCAAAACTGACTAAAACAGAAAAAGAAAATTAAAAAAAAAAAAAAAAGAGTATGGAACTGAGCATAGGAGAAATTCTATGCTTATTTTGTATGTGACAGTGTTCATTTGTACAGAGTAGATCTGGGAAGGAATTAAAAGARGCATCAGCAGTTAAAAAAGAGCTTCAGCTGTTAAAACGTACATTTAGAAATTTCAGCAGATAGTCAGAATTAAAAATTGGGCTGAAACTTAGAGATGATAATATAAAACTTTAGGAATTCTACATGCTAAGACAGGAAGGAATCACAGAGCAAGAAAACTGATTTCCCTGAAACGACAACGATTGTAATTCCATCTGTATCTCTACAGTCATTCTCTAAAATGGCATTGGTAGGGACAGTGAGGTTTTATGCAAAACACAGTCCCTGGATATGAAGGCAATGGAAAATACTAGCAACCAATTCCTGTCTGTTTTACATAAATATGAAAGTAGGCAAGTGTGATTTTTTTCTGGCTGGGTATCAGTTCAGGAATTGGAAGAAATCTACTTTTATTCTTTCATCATTCATTATGATGCTTTGAGCAACTTCTGCATTGTTCCTGAAAAGCGTCTGCTTTCAGAAAATCACCGAAGATTGCTTCACTTTGTGGTCTTATTCTGTGTGTTTCATTGATGATTTTTAAAATAAATAATGTCAGCTTTCTGATCGTAAGTTTTCAACATCTGCAAAAAGCAAAAGCGAGTTTTATATTTATGKAAAAACCTTCTCATTTCCACAATAACCAGTATTTTTCAAGTAAAGATAAATTCATTAGGAGAGGTAGAAAATTCACTTATCCTCTTACAGCTGTGATGATGGAAAGGATGGTGATGGTGGAAAGGAATCAGGATAAGTTTGGCTGCTGTGAAATGAGCAGCTAATCTGTATCACAATTTTTTGAAATTATCTTTTTCAAGTTTGTTTTAATGTGTGTTTTCTTATTACTGAAGTATCTTTCAGTGATACTTCTTGGAATACAGCTTTAAGTTACCTCATATAAATGCAGTAATTTATGTTAGAAAGCCCTTTAGAGAGAAGCTGTGTTATTTCTGCTATGTATTTGGCTTATGAGAAAGATGCAGAAGGTACCCTCCAATTTACTGTAGATCATGCCAAAAGTGATTTAAAAATGAACACAAAGAACAGCTTCCAAAAACCCCTCTTTTCTTGAGTTTTAGCTGCAATGTCAATTTCCTTTTATTCTGATGGTGAACGGTAGACACATGAAGAAAACAACTTTATTTATTAACAAAAAAAAAAAAAAAGCCTTAAAATGGCACAAATGTGAACTGAAAAGAGAAATTAATTTTATCTCCCTCTCAAGGGAGGAAGAAATTGGTCTGGAAATTCATTGCAGCKAAATGAGTGAGTTATTTTGCTGACTGTCAGTGGTAGGTAACAATGTAATGCAATAAGTGAAGGCCAGGTTTGAATAGATGGAAAATTAATCTTCAGCCACTGTCTCCTGTGGGATTTTTCTGTGCCAGTATTGATTGCATTTCAGTTCTTGACTTGAGAGAGAAATTGGTTGGAGTTGGATTTTAATTATATTCGCATGCTGGATCACTTTCCTTCAAAATATGTGTTTTGTTACTTTCCTGAAAACAAAGTTTAACTGGGTATAAAACTGTACCAACTGACACCACAATCTGTCAGGATATTCACAGAAATGCCATATTAAAATAATTCATATCATTGAGGTTTTCTTTATTAATAATCCCATTTTTTTTCTTCCTAAATTAGGGGTAACCTACTTGAAGTTCATAAGTCAAACAAATGAAAAACAAATAGATTTATTTTCTATAGAAGGAYCCACTGTAAATTTGGATGTGTAAGGCCTGGTACAGCATTCATTGGTCTTGCTGGTCAGGAGGTAGTTGCCTAAGGGAGTCCAGCCGAATTTGCCAACAGTACTTCTGCTGTGTACAGAACTAGTTCAAACACCTTTAGATTTACAGAAAAAAAAAAAAAAACCAAAACTGTTCCCATGTGAGGGTACCTTTGAAATGTTTAAAGGATTTTGTCATTTGTTGTCCTTGGTTTTTTGGTCAGATTGGTGTATTATTTCAGCATCAGAGCTGTACATCWCTAAATACTCCCAGGAAAGTCAGCAAGAGCAGTGTGAAAGCATCTACATTACTTTATGTAGTTGTAAATCCACTGTCCTGCATTAATTTTAGAATGTTTTTAGATTAATGTTTTTGGTTGGGTGTCATGGACTATTGGTAGGAATAATAACAGACTGGGTCCCAGTCTTTTTTAGGGAGACCCATGTGTGTGTGTGTACTATTAGAAATGTGAGAAGTAGATTTTATGTTGAAATTTTAAGGCATTCAGATCTAAATTAAATAATGAAATGTTTTCAATTTCAACAGAATTTAATCAAATTTTGGCAGTAGACATGAAACGTCTTTCATACCATATGGGTGAATGGAAAGATTTGAAGGGTTGTATTTATTATTTGAAATTAATTTGGAGTATCAAGCAGAAGAAYCATGACCGTTTTATGTTCTCATGCTTCAGGAATTTCAACCAAAAATCTCAATATGTTGTAATATGAAAACTTCTGTGCTAGATCTGCTAGGATGGACTTTTTGGCACATTATGTGGTTTTTGGGACTGTCTTGTGTAGGGCCACAAGTTGAACTTTGATGATCCTAGTCAGTCCCTTCCAAATTAGGACATTCTGTGGTTCTGTGTTCATCCCGTTTCTCTTTTGCAATAGCCATTCCTTCCTGTGGAAATTTAGTGGAAAGGAATCTTTTGACATTCACTCGTTCTGGTATTTTGGTATGGTGATGTGTCCTGATGATTCCCAGTTATTTTCTGAAGTGTACTCTGAAAGCATTGAGGGTTTGTAGTTGTTGCTAATTTCAGAAATAAGTGTGCTCTTTTTTTTTTTTTTTTT
>NW_026623526.1:241215-257310 GCF_030028575.1 Malurus melanocephalus
CAACAGAAGTTTTGTCGCATGAATGATTGATTGTTGAGATTGCATTTGGATAATTAGACGAACTCATTACTTTGAGCAACAAGAAGCTAAAAGATAACTTGTGAAAAAAACTCCAGACTTTGCTAATGTTTAGCATTCCAGTTCTGGGGAGAAGAAAAAAAAATCCTATGTGATAATATAGACACAGAAAAAAACCCCCCCAAAAAAAAAACAAAAAAAAACCAAAAAAAAAACAAAACATGCAAGCAACACAGCAAAAACCTGTGTAGAAACTGAAACAGATTACATTGTCTGAAGCTGTCATAATGCTGTGTCATTTCAAATCAGGCAATGCATAAACTGTTACTGATCCTGGCTCCAGTCTGCACCCTTCAAAGTGGTAATATTTGGGGGATTTGACCTTGCTTGGCTGCCAGTTGCCCACCAAGTCGTTTGTCACATTCCCCTCTKTCACCACCCCCCTCCAGCARRRGRRGGGGRAAAAWWARRMCMMAAAWYCCTTGTGGATCGAGATAAAGACAGTTTAATAAARARAAGRAARGACCAAACATTGAARCAATGGGAATCAAARAGCTTTATTCTTTACTTCCCATCAGCAGCCAAAGTCCAAATGCTTTCTGGGAAGAAGGGTCTTAGGACACACAACGGTTGCTCCACAAATGCTTCACCTTAATGACAAATGATTCTTCTCATTTCTCTGAACTTGTAATTCTGAGCAGAACAACATCAGCTTGGGTCAGCTGTCCTGGCTATGTCMTGTCCCARACTCTTGGCCATCYCCAGARTGGGGTTAAAAATTAAGCAAYAAGTTGAATTTCTTMGCATAAGTTAYAGTAGCTGTGCTGCATAAAAATAGTTAAAATGAGTACCCACCTTCTTTTCTTCTGGAAGTTTAGTGCAATTGTGAGATTCATCTCACTAATTCTAGACAGCTGTATTGCTGACTTCTACGTCTAGGTGATTTGCCCTAGAGCTACYTTTACAATCAATCAAAAGCAGGAGGCATTTCTAAAGCATGATTCATGTCATGGGAAAATAGGTGTCTAATTAAGATAAGATGAATTGCACTCTAAACCTGCCCATTTCTCTTCATTGACTCTGAAGGCAGTCTGCTGTGATGAGCACAGCTCTGCTGGGCTGTTGAAATCGGTGGCTGTCACTGGGTAGATGAGTTCTGCCCTTTGTATTTCCAAAGGAAACCACTTCCTTAAAACCCAGACTGATGCTTACTTCAGGCAACATTTGAACCTGTACTTAATGTAACATTTGTTTGTAACTGTGGGATGAAACAAATAAGAAAACACACGCAGTTTCATTAGATGGCATTGTGGATAAGCTAAAATTTATCTGTCTATACTTTGACAGAGAAAAATAAACAGAATGGCCTCAGCACTGAGTGACCAGCAGGTGCTTCATTGTCAGCACTATTTATCAAGCATAGCTCATTTTCAAAAACTGGTGACTCTGTCCTTATAATTGCCTAAAATTGCTGGCCTGAGCAATCATTCAGTGTCATGGTTTCTGTATTACTGCTTTAAGTGGGAGTCGACTCATGCTGTGGGACCTCCTGTTCCTGCTGCAGCTGAGACAGAAGAGATTCCCACCTCCTTTTTGGCCTTCACCACCTCCTTGGTTCCACACTTCATGGAGTTTTTGTAGCTGAGTTAAAAACATTCTCTGCTTTTGAAAATGTGTAAGAACTAGAACAAACAGACTGAGGGAATTGGAAGGAATCAAGAAATGTGTATCAGGGTGAAGACAGATGAGAGAGGATGGGAACCCAAGATAGAGGTGGTGTTGTGCCCCTGAGTGTCTGGGGATCTTTCCCCCTGGGTGATGTGACCAGAACATGAGCTTTCACTGAGTCATGGTTAAAATAAACCAATGAACAAAACCTGATTAAATCAGAAGCTCAATCAGATTCAATCTAAGAAGGCTTAATTTCCTTGCTTTGTCTGAATGTATACCAGTTTCTGAAAATTCTGTTTATGAAGTGTATATGTGTGTAATCATTCTTGGATTTGTGATTTGCTATATAATCTGTAGAAGAAAAAAATAGATACATTATGTATGTTCAAGATGTGGTGCAAATTTATTGCACAAAAAATGTAATGTATTTGCCTTATGGGTGGAAAAATGGCATGCAGTTATGAAATTTAGGTGTGTAAGGTGTTAGGCTTTTTTTCTTTTGCAGGTCTTCACTCAATTGCATTGGATAGCTCAAAATTAAAAGCAAACTATGCATAAATATTCCTTGACCTGGAGCAACTAATTTTGTTTATACACAAATGCAACATGTTAGCAACAAGGGAAAATCTATAAATTTTTTTAGGTAAAAAAAGCAAATGGGAATGGAATTGTTTCTAGCACACTTTGTAATATTTCACCCTTTACCTGTCTTTCTTTCAAAAGCCTGAAAAGAATGAAACTGAATCTGGCAGCCAGAGAATCAGACCAGTATTTGAAGATGATCCTGTTTTCCGACGGCAGACGTCTTACCAACATGCAGCAGTGCACATACCAACAGATATTTATGAAGGATGTAAGTAGCACGTGAACAAACTGATTTTATGCTTTAATATTAAGCTCATAATTTATTATTAAAAACAATATTTGCCTCCATTTTTAGTATAGCTTTGCTGTTATTGTCACTTTTACTTCTTTCAATACTGTTTCAGAGACGTGGTGTATTCTGGATATGATTAATTTAATGAATTGGTAGGTGCCATAGTTTAAGASATTCATTAGGATTGGATCTGAGTTTCACAAATGTAACTGGAGGTGAAACAAAACTCTTACATATTCTGATTTTCTGATCCATTCTTCATGTTGTTGACATTTAATACAAACAATTCTTGACAGCTCCTCTTTGCATGTGGTTTGGCCTCAGGCAGAGGTGAGTTCTGAAAAAAAAAATTTGAGTATCCCAAAAGCAGGGGTATAACATGCTCTGTCAGCTGGTAGTATCAGTATTGCATTCAGTGCATTTCTAGAATTGCAGGAACAGACTTTAACAGGATTTGCATAAGTCTTTCTAACCTATGCAAAAAATAATATGCATATACTGCTGAGGATTCTTTAATTGTATTTCAAAATTAAGTATTTATCTTTCAAGATGGAAATAATTCCCTGTGCTCATCATCAAGCAAAAATCTTTATACAATTAAAACACATTTCAGCACTGAAAGTGGATGCACATTTTTAAAAAGGGGTAAGAAAAAAATCAAGTAGGATTTGTATTTTTAATTTTTGATTATTTTTGKTTTATTTAGGGTCCTAATTTCAAGTATGCAGCCTTTTTCCTCTTTTAAAGTCTCATCAGGAGGAAAAAGACCCTAGTGTGACCTGAGCTTTTTAAAATTCATGGCCACAGTTGCGTGCAGCTTCCGTAAATGGCACGGGGATGAAAATGGAAATGTCAGTATGATGGGGAAAAGAATCATAGTAGCTCGTATTCTTATATGGTGTGCTTGACTGACAGACCTAGAGGATTATTCTGGGATTCTGGCTTTAATAAGTGCTAAAGTGCACCTTAATTGCAGGATTACAGAGAAGTGACAGGCCATTTCCTTTGCTTTTTTTTTTTGAAGAGAATTGATACTTCACTGTCAAAATGTTATAAAAACTCATCTGGAATTATTAGGGTATTTGTAAACACCATGTGAACTTTGCTATAAGATTGTCATGATAACAGTACATAAAATGTTTTCTTGTTGTGTTGAATTTAGCATTCTAAATGGAATTCCTAAGGACACTTACATTCTTTAAAAATGTATACTATGTAATGTTACTGTGTAGCCCATAAACCTGAAAAGGAAGAGGGATTACAATTTCCATAGCAAAGGCAAATTTTAGTATTGAATAAAATGATWATAACAGGCAGAAATTTACATTTCTGGACAAAATGTACATGAAATGTACARCATATATGGTTCATGATTCTTTGAGTCTGGTTTTTATAATTACCAGAGAAGTGGAARCCTAGAAAATTAATGGGAAGTCTGTAATTCTGTGTCAGAAAAACCATGTTGTCGTGTGTCTGGGTAACTTTGGGTTGCAGATGGAATTTTCAGAGATAACAGCTTGAGAATRCCTAAAAGTGACAGATTTCATATCAATAAGCACAAATGTTCACCAGGTTTTATTTTATGGTTACAAAGTTCATGTGTCATCTGAAACACAGTGAGCAATTGTGATGTAGTCGTTCACCAACAGATTTCCCAAAGCAGAATTTAGTGTTGTTCTTTTCACACTATGATCTACAAGCAATTTTTATCATCTTAGAAAGACTGATAACAGTAYCTTGAACACTGTTGTAATTTTTCTGCCTGTTCATGGGAGCTAACCTGTCATTACTTGGTGGAGGTTTCAGTGTCTGCTGTAACAGGGAGCAGCTGTATATTTGAAAACAGTGTCTGCAATTCTTACATCCCTGTCTGCTAAGAAGCATTTGCAAAACAGGTATTACAGCAAATCCATCTGAGAAACACTGGATGAGACACAGTTTGCAAGTTTTACTGCTTGGAAGCCAATTTTTTGGACTGAATTGTACCTTGGAAAGCAGATTCCATTTTTTCTCCYTTATTATATATGCTTCGCAGGACACCAGGAGAAACAAAGAATTGCTCTTTGGATCTCACAGAACATTTTCAATGACTAGATATTTGACTGGCCTATTCCTTCTTGAGATTGGTTTTCACTTCTCTTGCCTCTCATAAGAGCAGGTTGTTGTCTCCAGGGAAGAGGGACAATTACTGCTAGAGCCATATGTGATCTGAATTTTCACTTGAGCCTGTCGATAACTCTTTTTCATGGTAATTAATTATTTTCTGTATGAAACTGGGAATTTTACTCTTAACCATAGAATCATAGAATTGTTAAGGTTGGAAAAGATCTTTAAGATAAGCAATATATTATCATTGAAATCTTTCTTATTTAGGTTTAATTTTGATTGTAGTTATTATTTATGATTATTTGCTCTTTTTAAAATTTAATCAAATAATGAATTTCTGTCCACCTAGATCTTTGAAAATGGGAACCTGCTTTGTCTAGTAATTCTGTAGTGATGCACAACCTATTTAAACTTGAAATCTA
Organism: Malurus melanocephalus; assembly: GCF_030028575.1. Lineage (NCBI taxonomy): Eukaryota > Metazoa > Chordata > Aves > Passeriformes > Maluridae > Malurus > Malurus melanocephalus. Next base: position 246,310 of record NW_026623526.1, read on the forward strand.
GTGCTATAAAATAATACCCTTTGTCTTCCTATATATGKATATAGTGATTTGCTTTGTTTGCAATACAGTGATGAGCTTCTTGTAAAGTAGTTCCTTATATTTCACCATAAAGATATATGATACATCATTACAAAATATCCATTTACTACATCTGGGCTATTACTTTGTGCCTTACTTGGTTTTAAAATGAAATATTTGGGTATTTTTTTTTTTTTTTATTCCCTAGATCTGGTGCCAAAACCTGTGCCCAGATAAAGTCTAGTGAGTTAATATGCTTCTCTTTTTCTGAGGATTGTAGAAAGAGGGTAATCTCAATAAAATAGACCCAAACTGAGCTTTTAATTCAGTATTTTTCAAGAGTCTCATTTTGGTTTTGAAATAAAATCAATCTGCAGCTGAAAACAGAACAGACCCCCAGGTCCTCTTTCTACCACATGCACTGTGAATTAGTCATGCATCTCCTGTTAGTAATAGCTGAACTCTTATTTCTAAATCCTCATTAAAACTGTACCCTGCTTATCCCTAATTAGAATATGGGAACTGCAGGCCAGAAATAAAGGAAATCCCTGGCACAGGGAAAGCGAGGTTAATCTTCCCAGTGGATACCACCACATGCCCTCTCTGTCTGAGATCCATTCTGCTCCATCTGCTGCAGGGATTCCTCTAGCTCTGTGTCTGTGCTGGTGTTATGGTTTGAGCTAAGGTGTAAGGCAAAGCACACAAACCAGGTTTCCTTTTTTTCTCTGTGGTTATTCCTGCTTTACTCCCTTTAAATCAGGAATGGAAATGCTGCTTCCACGTGTCACTACTTGATTAGCATGGAAGAGCTGATTAAAGTGTCAGGTTGAAAATAATSTGTCATGAACATGACAACATAACTTTGAATATATTTGGACAGCAACCAGCAAGAAAAAAGGGCTTTCCTGCTCCAAAGCCATTAAACCAGGCATAAATATTGAGTTACAATTAATTGCTTGTTCATATACCTTAGTAATCATAAAATATAAATGTGTGTTAGTTAATTTTCTCATGGCAGTCAAAATTTTTCTGCTCCTAGTCTTGTGTTTATTATATATTATTTGATAGCCAGCTTGGCAATGGCGTAAATTTTGCCTTTCTAGTAGGGTATCATATATGTAAATAATCAGTTACTGATAAAATATTTTGACATTAGAATACTCTGGTATATCATTGGAGGGCAATGAAAACTAGGAACAACTCAAAAAAAAAAATTAGTTATTTGCCACAGTGATTGTTATCTTGACCAGAATATTATTTCCTTGGTGAATTTTTTAAATGTTGAATAGTTTCTGCTTATCTTGCATATCTCAGGCTAAGAGCTTGAAAAGAAGAAATRTTAGTGAAAGGTGTTCCTGCACATGGCAGGAGTGTTGAAGCTTTAAAGATGATCTTTAAGGTCCTTTCCAACCCAGGTCATTCTATGATTCTGTGAATATAAACCTTAGAAATACTGGGAAATTAAATCATGAGAGTGACAATATTCCTCTCCCCCCMAAAAAATCCCAAGTCAAATAAACTAAGAAAAAGTGCATTATCATTTATTCATTGAAGGTCTTATGTGCAGATAATAAATAAGGTTTATGAAGGAATCCAGATATTGATAAAGTGTTGTGTAAATACTTTGGCATCTTAAATTAACATTCCTTAAATGTCCAAAGATGCAATAAACTTTTGTGTGCTTTTTTTTTTTTTTTTTGTATTTAGTTTTAATAGCAGTTACAGACAGGTAAAACTTATTACTCAAATTAATTGGTTCAGCATATTTTAAGATTAGTGCTCTTGATTTATGTTTTATTAGCACTGAGAAACTGAACTGTTTCTCTCCTGGTTTAATCTAAGGAATAAATGAATAGTGCAGATATACTACATCAAAGATCAACAAACAATTGTTTCAAGTCTCTGATTTTGTGTGTGTTTACACCTTTAAATTTGGAAAGAGGTGTTATGCATTTCTTATGCAGGTGGTGCGAGAATTTTTTTTTTTTTTTTTTTTTTTTTTTTGGTCTCCATTATTTTAATCAGTGAGTTATTTGTGTAAACATGTAATGAGTGAAGTAGACATTTAAATGAGTTTCAGTGTCAGCCTGTTTTAAATACCAAAGACAATTGCTTGGGGTAACTATAAAGCAAATTTTAGTTGCAGCTAAGTCCCTAAGTACTGCCTGGTTGGTTCAATATTAAACCTGGAAGGAAAATACTGATGCAGAAGCTTAAGCAAAGAACTCTAGGGTCAGTATTGCTTTTCATGCTCTGACAATTAGAGTGGATTTTTCCCCCCAAGTAGCTTGCTAAAACTCCCTGAATTAAATTCTTATTTAAATAAGCAGGGAAAAAATAAAAAAAGAAAAAAAGAAAAAAAGAAAAAAAAGCTTTTCTTGATTAAAAATCTAGTTTCTGTCACAATCGAGAAGGCCAAACAACTTGAACAGTATCCTCCATCACAAGGAAATAAAGGAAATACTTATATTTTGGTGCTGGGATTACATGAGTTTCATTGGAAAGATGGTCTAGCATATTCACTTGATACCACATTAACCATGACTTCTGAATAAAGTTATCCAAATTTAAGATAATGAGGTAGGATAAGGAAAGACTTTTTGGTAGGGTTTTTTTTTTTTTTTTTCCTTCTTGAAAGACTCTAAATTGATCAGGTACATTCTCCTTTGAAAATGCAGATGTGGTAAGGAATTACCAATGTGAATTTAAAGCAATCTGCCTAATAATGATGCATCACAGAAATGATACAATATCACAGTCTGAAACTGAATATCTGAGAATCCATTTTGGCCTGGAAGCTTTATCCAAGCCTAACAGGTAAATGTGGCATAAGGTACTTAATGGGACAAGAAATGGTGGCAAATCTGAAATAAGACATAACTTCTGTTACAATTCCAGGTATTCTTCTAGACTTCTGTTTTTCTATCTTAAGATATTTGAATAGAACTTTCAGATGGTTCTGCAAAATAAAAAGGCTTTCTGAAATAAATTTCAGAAGTAAATTCAGAATTTAAAATGCCATAGGCTTTCATAGAGACGCAGTTGTCTAAACACAAATTTCCAGTGAAAGTGGATCTTCTGGTAKGTTCTTCCTCTGAACTTAATAGTATTTATTTGAATAGAATCAAGGGTTAGCTATTTAAAATCAGTAGGGCTGATTTTGTTATTTGTTATATATTAGGGTAAGAGCTGACTGGAAGACAGCACTATGAGATTCATGATACTTAGCATTGAGCACATTTCCTGAAATATTAATTTTTAAAAAATAATTTTGAAGAGGATTTTCTTTTTGAAACATTGGAATAAAGTTATATAACATAATTAATCATGCCCAAAGTACTTGGGCTAGCGTTTGAACTGTACTAGACTTTGTTATTTGTCTCAAGTGAGAAACAACAGATATTTAATTTTTACWTTTCTATCTGTTGTGTTGAAGAGTTTTCTTAGCTATCAATTTAAATACTTCTGCAGCTTAGAGCTGTATTTTAAATATTTTACATTTATCCTAATCATTTAACCTGGGGAAATGGAATACTTAATTCAAGCAGAGTAAATGGTCATAACTCACTAGCAATTCATGATGGGAATTTTCTATTTATGTTGGTGCAGTCTTTTATCCTGTACAGTAATTCTCTACAGGAATGAAAAGAATTTATAGGGTTTACCTTATGAGCACTTGGAAAGAAATATTCCTTATGTTGTTGTGGTATTCATCTCTTACCAGGTGCTATTTTTACTTCCAAAGAGTTTTATTTTGCTATAGATCTAATTTTGGCAGGAAYAATATTTTCATTTCCACGGCCAACTTTCTTTTATGAATAATCATATTAAGGCAGCCTATCTGTACCCATGCAGACATCCTGGTTTTCTCTATTTCAGTTTTAATCACGCTTCCAGAGAATCTCAAACTTCATGATTACCATCTGTACGTCATTACAGAAATGCACTGAATAGTTCTGTGTCTTGATCTTCTAGGTTCCTATTTGTCAGAGGCAGAAACTTACCTTCTAATTGTTATCTTTTTAAAAATCTCTTTTCCACACTTCTTGACCTTTATTGAATAAATATTATAAGATGTGTTTGATGACAAAARAACCCCTACATTGCTGAAACATTGCTATGTCAGGGTTTTGTACTGACTCAGAATTCCTCACGAAAACCACATTCCACAGAAACAAATCACATTTTAGTATGTTAATCCTTATCTCTTTTTAAATGCAATAAAATATGTATCATGCTCTTTTAAAAATTATTTCTATTACATTAAGTCCAGGAAATGGTTAATTTATTTCCTTTTGTTGTTGTTGTTGTTGATGCTCTTTTTATAAAGAAAGCAAACCTAAATTATATTGAGTTTGAGATCACACAGACATTGGGCAAGGCCCTAAACCATGACTGTGCATTTTTTTCACAGTGACGCTGTTGAGCATCATCAATTACCAAGCTTTCTATATTAAGTAATTTCTGTTGTTGTAACCAGAAGTTCATCTGCATGAACCTCTGACATGATACAGTCTTCTTACATACTCAAAGGATATGCTCTCCTGTTTTTTTAGAATTTTTAGTATCACAGTGAGGTGTGAAGAGCCATACCAGAAGCCAGACTCATGACATGTGGTTAAGCTGATCTTTATTGTATGGCTTCAACAAAATAGAATACCTTACAATGAAGAGATTTTCCTTCCCTTTGATTTTGAAAACTCTGGTGTTTAAACAGGAAATGCCAAAACACCTTTGTGTTCCTATTTACTTTCTTTTCCCAAACTGTGTAACATTGATTTGCATAGTTTGTAAAAAAAGTGTGAAAAATGCTTTTCTAGTAATGGAATTCTGATTAGCATTCAGCGTAGCTGCCTCATACTGCAGATTTCTTGACCATCAGTGTGGTATGCATCTGGAATTATCTTGGGTTTTCTAGCAGATTCCAATGTCTGATAGGCTGCTTGACTGAGTAATAAATGTTAAAATGTACATGCTGCCAAAATCTCTTTTGGAGAACAGATGATTGCTGCTGCTYCTCAGATCCCTTTCTTTTGCTGTATTTTCCCTCTTATGCACAGCTTGGAATAGCAGTTTGTATTGAACCCTTACCAAGAGGGAAAAGTTGGCTCTGCAGTAAGATTGGCAATGTTCATATGGTGAAAATAGCTAATGGCAGCCTTGGTATTTTTACAATGCATAATGCCAAGCAGAACACTGAATATCAGCAGATCTTCATTATTCAACAGCTGAAAATATAAGACAATTTTAATAACCATCAGTAAATGTTTAGGTGTGATTCAGTTTGTTAAACAAGTAGATATGAGGAGTTGACTACTAGGAAAAAAAGTGTTGAATTGCTTGAAGTAATTTATATCTAACAAGAAAATACCAATTTGTGTGAATCATGTGAAAATTATAAAATGTGTCCTTTCTAAAGGACCTTAAAACCTACTTTAAATGGAAGTGAGAGATGTTTGGAATATCCCTTGGTTGCCCTGAGAGTCTGTCAATTCTTTTTTTCTCCTCTCCTCAAACAAGTTTCCCTTATTTTGTTCTCAGCTGTTCTTTTCAGTTCAGAGTGTTGAGATGTAGAGAAAGGAAAGAGGAAGGGAAGGGAAGGGAAGGGAAGGGAAGGGAAGGGAAGGGAAGGGAAGGGAAGGGAAGGGAAGGTATTTCCTCCTCCCTTTTCCTTCTTTCTCTGGTGTGACACGAGCTGCCAGCTCTGCTCTGAGCTGTGCAGGTGACACCACCTGTGACTCAGTGCAAAGCTGTGGAAGAGAAAACATAACTTTTAGGCAGCTTCTGYCTGCWCYTCTGTGCCCCTGTGGCATCTGATCRTGTGGTCTGGGCTGAAGGTGCATGTCCAGAGCACAAACATGTGCTTAAAGTCCTTTAAGATGAGGACCAGGTGGTTTAAAACTGGTGATRAAATATAAACTGTAGAAAATAAGTAATGTATTGCTCAGAACAAGTGCCTTGATGCAAACAGAGATATCTTCTATGCACCCAAAAATAATGTATTAGAATAACAGGAGTTTGTTTGCTCTTTACCCACAGAAATCATGAGGAATTGAAATAAAATATCTCCATTGTCAATTTTTTCACTTGGGCAGTGTGAAATATTTTGTATGGAACCATATCTCATAAAAAAATTTTAAAATGYCTTGTTTTTCCTTGGTTTTAATATCTAAGAGTTTTAATATGCTTGAGTTCTGAAAGATTTCCCCCTGGAAAGAAATCAGGTTCTCAGCTTTGCAATATTGCAGAAAAAATTTGGATTTTGTAAAGCTTGTTACTAAATAATTGGTCCTCATATTTCAGAATGTCTTGTATTTCCAGCCTGTAATACCACAGCTGCGAATTTTGCTGTGTTTATGGCAGCTTAGCTCTGACATGATTTTTTTTAACCTACAGTGGTTAAAAATTATATCCTTGTGTTATTGCACTTTACAAGACTTACATGATGAATCCTTATGAATCTATACTCTAAAAATACTTCATTGATTTGGTTCTTTCAGAAGAAAGTGAAGTAAAGTTGTTAAATTTTAGGTGGATGGGACATAAAAAATAAGTTTCAAAGTATTTTAATCTGAAAAATACTGACCATGATAGATGATATATTAAAAGGAAAGGTAATAAAGSTAATAAATCTGGATACTGTTGGAAATATCTCTGTTGATCAGTTTATCCTGGTTGATGACCAAGAAACTGCCTGCAAAATTATGAGTAGATTAATGGATTGAAACATATCTTCTATACTATAATTTTAGCATGTGCATTATCATATTATCCAGCATTGCAGTTTTTACTATCTTTAAAGTAGCATCATCTTCATGAACAGTATATTGTTTTAGTTTTGAAGTGAGGAAGATAGATAATGAAAAAGAAAGACTAGAAAAAATATTATGTACTATATGTGAATTTGAATATACTTAGAGAGTGGCTTTTTTGTGGCTATGTCCAGAATTTGCAGTTTTGAAAGGTTGTGTCAACATACAGAATATAATTTAAGGATAAGAATACTACGACTCACTTTCTCACATTCTGGATTTTCCTGTTTTCTCAAATTGCATCTCTAGCAATTTTTCATATTCCTGTGGATAATAAAGAACTTTTGCCATACTTCTGTATGAAATAATAGACATCTTCAGCCTTGGCATTCCGTCATCTTCAGAGTGTCCTTTCCCCCTGGAGTGCCCTCTCCCTTCATGCCATCTTTTTCATATTTTCTTTTTCATATTTTTTASTAGTTTGTTTGKTTTTTTTGGTTTTTTTTTAATAATATACATATTTGAAAGTAARTATCAGCAATTAAAAAATATTAATTTCTGCCCTTTTTCTATACAAATATTGAACATTTTAATCTTATTAGGATAATTTTCAGTGGAAAAAAATGTACTGGGACAAAACTCTGAATATTACCCAGTGGATACGTTTACATGGATTTGCACTGAATTCTGGGTTAGTTGACGGAAATTAAATAAGCTATGTATGTGTGCATTAAATGCATTAAAAGACATTTGTGCTTGAAGTACCTGTTTCTTTACAGGACTTTTAAGTTCACACAGGGCAGTTCATTGAGACCATTACCTGCCCTTGCCCTTGGTRCCTGTCAGACCTCCTTCAAGTCAATGTTCAATTTCTCAACAAAAACATTTAGCTTAAGCATGTGTTTTAAAATTGGACCAGGAATTTCCCATTTATCRACATGATAATATCGGTTACTTCTAGCAAGGTTGCACATCTCATTCCAAGTCAACTTACAAGTTGTATATTTAAATTATTTTGGATTTTACAGTTAGACCAACACACCATTCTCTTTACAACTGTTCAGTGTGTAGAAGTATTTCCTGGTGAGCTATTTACATTTTTTAACCTTTTGRCCTCTTGCTGTGAAAGGCTGTATGTCCTTGGTGTTCTTTTATTTTCAGTAGTGTTTGAAATCACTCAGGCCCATTTAGGTCACCACCTTGGTTTAGGTTCTTGAAAACCAATAAATAGGTGCTGACTACGAAAAGAGTAGGAAAGAGCAGGGAAAAACAAATCTAGACCTTGGCCTTCTCAGTTGGCAGCAGAAAATCAAAAGCACACTTGGGTAGCTCAGCAKGATGGGTATGGCAAGTGACAGACTGTTCAGAGCTGAAGGAAARAAGATAATGAAATCTTAAATGAGAAAATCTTCCAAAACAAGCTGAYAGCACAACTCAAAACAAATTAAAAAGTCACAGAACGTGGCAAAGAAAAAGAAGAAATAGAGATTGGGAAGGCCAAAAGCCGGTTACATTTTAAGATCATTTCAATTCAAGAGCTCATCTTTTCTCTTGTTTCCCGAGAAGACTGAAGTTTTGCTGGTTAGCTCTGGAGCTCCAAAGAGATGGTGATGCCAGTAGGTCTGTTCTGCTTTGCTTATGCAGGATGGAAATAGATTTTGGTAGCAGCACCGTGCCAGTTACAGATGTTTGCAGATAAAGTGTCCCTGCCCATAGCGTGGGGCTGGAACTAAATAGTCCCTTCAACCCAAGCCATCCTTTGATTGTGTGGTTCTGTGCTTCTGTTTATATTCCTATGACTCTTTATGGAAGAACAGTCCTCAAATTTATTAGTTGGAAATTACCAAGTAGGATTGTATGGCCCTTGTTTGCAGTTAAAACTTCTTCTTGGAACAATACAAAATAAATGGTGTATGAAGGATGTAACAGAGGGGCTACTGAGCTGGGCAGGTGGTGCCAGGAGATGTTTTATTTAGTATTTCTTAGTAATTTTTCTTCTGTGGATGAGAGGAGGCTTAGTTGTTTGGGTAGTTATTTTGCTTTAACAGGTATCAACATTTTCCTGTGAATCTGAATGAAATTTCAGCACAGTCAGCCTGGATATACCAAATACATATGTTTTCAATTGCTTCACTCTCGTTTAGTTGAACCCAAATAGAAGGGCTCAACTCCTTGGACAACATCCTGAATATCAAATGCTGTCACTAAATCTCTCAGATTATTTCATATCCTGCATCAATAAAACATCTTTACTGGTTTTTAGGTTTCTAGTCAAGTGACATATTGCTTCACCTTCTTACATATCAGCTGGCTTAATCTGAATTTGCATTTTGACAAGATTTTGTTCAGCAGTAATTGCAGGTCAAGGTAGTAGTTGAACTTGACATGTTCTCAACCTGGATGTAACTTTAAATCTGATTTTTTTAAGGAAACTTAAAGATGTAGATACAGTGAGATTACTAATTACCTCAAATTTCCTTTAGCTTTATGAAGTCAGTACTGATTTTATTTGGTATAGTATTTTACCTGGAGCATCTAAATAATAAAAAAGAATGTTAATATTTTTGTTCTATTTATACATATTAACTACTTTTCCTATGAATATTTGATATTCTGAGAACTTTCAGAAAGTCACATTACTGGGTCTAGTATTTTACCTGAAGCATCTAAATTATAAAAAAAGGATGTTAATATTTTAGTTTTATTTATACATATTAACTACTTTTCCTATGAATAKTTAATATTCTGAGAACTTTAAGACAGTCACATTATTGGTTAAAAGTATAGGAAAAATAAAATCACACATCCTAAATTAGTGTTAAAGTTACACGTTGAAGTTACGGTTTGGGTGTCTTGTGATAGTAAAATAATAGGGAAATCAAGTGATTTCCTGTTCTCAACTTATATGTGAGAAGGAATTGTGTGCTGGAGATTCCTTTGGTTCCAGCTTAAATGTAATAGCATGGACAGTGAATAAATAAGATTTTATACATTGTTTATATCTAGAAAAAATCAGCCCAGAGATATGTCCCTGCTCAATTATTTTTTAATTGACTTTATATTTCATTTAATGCAGTTCTCACCAGCATGAGAAGTGCAAATTCTCAACCAGGAAAATCTTTCTTTGAAAATCTTAAGACTAWGTGAAAATCATGTTTTCACATATAGTCTGGATAGTTGTAGCATGTATTGTTAGGTCATCTGTAGCTGGTTGTTGACTTGATTTTAATCATAGGGCTTGTATCTGAAATGATAAATATTTTTTGCTCACATGCAGAAAAAATGGTATAATGTTTAAGAATGAAATAGTTCGCCCAAATACTTGAACAAATGCATTTGCCAGTGAACAAAAATATGGTATATATCACTTTGTTTTTTACAGTATTGTCAAGTTTAATGAATTTGAACTCCTGCTTTTGCTGTGATCTGTCATGCTTTTGTTCTTTAGATAGYAACTTCCAAACAAATTATTGTAATTCGTAACTTAAAGACAAGSTATTTGATTAAGTTGTATGTAAGGATGTCTATTTGTGGCATATTTATCATTTCATCAACGATAATGTATTTTTTCCTCTTATCCACTCTCTGTATGTACTTTAATATTTATGCCGATTTTAGTTTGTTCTCTGGGTTCTGAAAAATGGTTTTGGAAAAAGGAAAAAATGGGAAAATGAATGCTTGATTTCAGAAGTGGGAAAGTTTTTTGCAGTTTATTGAGTTGTTTCTCTGATTTTTGTAAGCTTAACTGTTTATAGTAGTCCTTGAGAAATTTGAATCACAATTTCAGCTGCCCTCAACAAACTCCATCCTGGTGAGGAGTCACTGCCCATCTTTTGTTTATCTTTAAATTAATAGTGGTTTGTCTCTTATCTTGTGAAAGACTGCTATGAAATCAGAACATCTGACATTAAGTAGCATGCTTTCTTAGATTAAACATTTGTTATACAGGAATTAATTACTTGGTTAAGAATTTTGGTAATGCAGAATTGTCTCTAGCAAATTGGGCATTGAGTTATAGGGGGATTATCAGATTGACAGGTTGCAAGACAACTGACTGTAGTAAAAATCAATCATCAGCAAAAAAACTTCTGTGCACTGTTTTGGTTGGTTTGTGGTGCTTTCTTTCCTTCTTTTTCTCTCCTTCCTTCCTTCCTTCCTTCCTTCCTTCCTTCCTTCCTTCCTTCCTTCCTTCCTTCCTTCCTTCCTTCCTTCCTTCCTTCCTTCCTTCCTT
>NW_026623526.1:257570-267388 GCF_030028575.1 Malurus melanocephalus
TTTGAGGACAAGCCTGGCAAATAGCGTCTAGTCCTTAAAGAGTGTTTGCTGTGCACGGATGTCTGAGATTGTGGTGTTCTAATGGAAAGTCACAGGATAATAGCCTCTTGCCACTAGCTTAAGTGAAAGGTGAAATGGAAACGTTTATTTTCCAGATGAGACATTGATTTAGTAACAGCTTTCTATTACTGCAAATTACTGATATAGAAGTTAGCATTTCCCCCTCTTGGAAGCATCCTGGTGTGTTCAGAATAAGTTACACGCTCCAGCAGCTAAAAGCCATTTGACTCCAATAACAGGCTTTTTATCCAAAATGTGGACCACACTTGCAGGGAATATAAARTCAGTTATTATTGTTGAAGAGTGTGCTTCTTTCCTTTTTTTTTTTCTCTGAAAATGGTAAGAAAACAGATCTCTTTCCTTATGATTTTCCAGTATCTCATCTCTTGTTATTATTGCTTCCCTTATCAAGAGTTTTGTTGCATGTTTAGCAAAACTTTGTTCCTTCATTTTAGATATGATAAAGTAGCTTTTCTTCTTTTTACAATACTTATTTTAAGGTATTTTCAACCGTTCTTTCTCTGTGGAGTGATCTTATTCTGTAGAAGCTGAGAAAGGGGGAGAACAATGTCAAAATTTCTCAGAGACTGCTAACTTCCTGGMGTTTTTTGGATTGTTTGAAACAGTATTGAAGTGTGGTAAAATAYGTAGTGCATAAATATATATATAAATATATAATAAATAGATTTGAAAAGCTAAGGAATATATGAAAATAATACAGCATATATTGCCTGAATTTAATAATTAATATAACATAATGTAAATTGATTGCATATAATCCAGCAAGTAACTTCTTTAGTTCAGTSTCTGAGAAATTCCTTGCACATTTTGGAAGCAGAGAGAAAATAAATCAGAGACAATAAAGTAATGTTCTGCATTGTACAAACCTTCTGTGTGCTGGTAATCAGCCGTTGTCAGATCCAGCCCAAAGTTACCACAGAATTCTTACATAAAATAAGAAAATGGGGGGACAAGGGGGAGCTGGGTGTATGAGTTGTGGTTGATTGGTTTGTTTTGTTTATTCCTAAACCAGTGTAAATTCTTGGTGTAGAAGATAACATGTTTTCAATAACTTTTTGATTTACCTAGTGTTGAAAACTTGGAAACACCTTTTTTTTATCTACTCATAGAAATACATGGAGTAATCCATGTTGATTCTTTACAGTAACAGCACAAAGCTCTGAAGGGCTGAAGATTCACCTACTCCTTACAGCAATAGCAGAGAGATTTCTGTGGTGTAAAATGCTTTATGAGAGATTATCCAAAAACATTTTTATATATCTTTCTATAGAGAAAACGTTTCCTGTAGAAAAYGGTTTAGAGCATTTACCTTCTATGCTAGATTTTGGATTTTTATGTCATGGCTAGTCAGCTTAGAAATATTTAACTTTTGGAATTTTCTATTCTAATCATTCCCTGATACCATTTCTTGAATACATTTTCATAATGCCTTTTGCTGAAACACCATGAACTTCTGTAGAACTACATAAATTAATGATAATCAGAAAATTAAAATTCTATACAGTACACAAGTCAAACTTCTTGGTGCTCTTTTTAAAGAGCTAGTTTACATAAATTTATTCAGGTTTATMGAAAGTGCAGTTGTGTGCATTTTTAAATATTAGTTATTTTATATTTTTGTGTAGCAAAAAAGACAAATAGAAGACCTTGGTTTTTTTTTTAATCTGAGTGTTTCATTTGGAAACAAAGCATGCCTTTTCCATTTTGAAAGGAGTATTTGTGGCTAACAATCTCAKAAATTCTGTGCACCCACAAAAATATGTGGAGAAATTGCGTTCTTCAAAATAAAAAGAACACAATTAATCTCCCAGACCTTTAGCAATGCATCAAAAAGCATTCCTCAAGTGCACTTCAATAGTATGGATTTGTCTCCTCTTTGTAAATTAATAATGGGATTTGAAGTATCAGAAGCCTGTTTTCATCATGTGGCGGATTTTGAAGGACTTCTCTCTTAGTGTGCTGGGGTTTTTTTGAGACTTGGTCTGACAAAAGCTCCTTTGATCTCAGGTAGATCTTCACAAGAAGGACGGGAGGACAGCCAGAAGCTGGTTTTAGCTAATATATAAAATCCATTGAAAGATGATTCATTCCTGCAATAGCTACTTCTGTGCTGTCACTTGCGAGTACCTCCAAAAGCAGTCCTAGATTGTATCTAGGAAGATAGAATTTTTTTTTTACTATTTAGCTGCCAGAAAATATTTCTTTAAATTGCATAATAACAAACAGACAATTATAGGAAGATTCCTCACAGAAAAAGACAAGAATTGAGTCACAGTTTTCTCTTTTCACAATATAAGGGTTCTTCAAAAGTATCATGAACCTTTTGCTTTGATGAATGAAAAAAATGTACTAAAACCCCGTTTTAACAGAGAAAAGCAAAAAAAAAAACCAAAACTCCTTGATTTTCAAGAACATGTTTGTAAAGTTAATGATAAATGCATTAGTTGAGTTCTCTCAGAAGCCCTGATTAACTGTTAATTTAACTATCCATATCCCTTTCATGTCACCCATAAAAGAGTACTTCTGTAATGGTCTCTTTCTAGTCATTCTTTTGAAATATCACAGAGAACTCATTAAATATTGAAAGAAAACTTGAACAATCTTTCTAAGGCAGCATAGAGTTAGAAGTTCCCTCTAGCAATATTCATATTTTAGAAAAAGTTATRCCCTGATCCAGGGCAGCTTTAAATCTGACATGATGCAGCAGTGCTTTAAAATTTATCACTTTACCTGAATCTTACCCTCACATGGGAGTACTCTGTGCATGCTTCTGTATATCAGTTAAGGGATATTTTACATCATGAAAACAAGTTTCAGGTTTCTGCTGATGTTYATGTCATTAAATCCCTCAAAGAAGCACTTCCTGTATATTGGTGATAGACAGGAACACAACATTTAAAAATCTCTCTGTTTATATATTTGAGAGAAAATTCAGTTTTCTAGTTCCAGAGGCTGTTTCCTCACTGATGATTRCACATTAATTCACTTGCAGTCTGTTTTTGATTACTGGACATTAGCATCATGTTTGTGAAAGAACCAATTTATAGTGAGTGCTCCTTGGGAATAGGGATGTTCAGTTTCTCAAAAGGAAAAAAGAGGTTACTTTTAAATTATGCCATTTCAGCATATTCGAAAACTCTTAATTTTGATCAAAACAATTTTTATCACAGATCCATTGCCAGGAACTGAATGGGAATGTTGATGTCATTGAGRGGATGATGGGTTTCAAAGAATTCATTTTCAGGCCTCTGGAAGTGATGCTTGGGGTGATTATATCWAGAGTCCTACAACAACAGACAAAATCCCAAACCTGATCATGATACAAATAGGGATAAATATAATGATAAATCTGGGCCACTATGGGAAGAGTTCTAGATCACTTGTGAATTATAATGTCATACATATTGTTGCAATAAAACCTTTCAAAATCAAACAAAAAATTGAAAAAAAAAAAATCAAAATTCAGACTATGATCTTACAATCTTTTAATCCCAGAAAAAAAACCACAAAAAAAACCCAACCCCAACAGATACCTTTTTCCTGCCCCAAACCCCTTGCTGTGAGTGGGTTTAGTAGTAGTAACTATTAATTATTTTTGCATTTTCTGAAGTTTAGCATGCTGGAATGGGTTTCAGGATATGTGGGGTTTTTACCTAAGTGTTCAGTGTAGCTGCTTTGGTCAAGATGAGCTGTTTGGCTGCTGAATTTCCAGTTTGTCAGCCTGGATCAGGGAAATGATCCTGGGCATGATGAGCTGCAGTGAGCTGCAATTGCCCAATGCTGCATCTCAGCTAATGGGGTCAGACTCTGCCTGCTTCCATCCCACTTGTATCTCTGACTTTATGATTGCCTGCTGCTGATGTGATGTATGTTGAACTCCCTTTTCCTCTCTCCTTGTTTGTTAGTTTTTGTTTYGTTTTGTTTTCATAATCCCTGTAGATGTATTCACCAGCTCTGCTTCTGGTACCAGCATTGTCTTTYAAAGCCTTTCAACATCAGTAGTTGTGCAATGACACTAATGCTGAAGTACATCTGGCCCTTTCTGATTTTTTAAACTGTCAGAAGGCAAACCTTCTAAGAGAATATCCAGTTAGATATAATCCCATTTGTGCTACTCATGTTTTGATATCATTCTCTCCAAAGGTCTTTCTGACCATGACTTTTCATTGATAGCCCATTTTAGATTTTATGTCATTAGTATAAACTACTAAAAAACTGAAGTGATATTTAAAGCTGATGGTTTACAAACTTTAAATGTAATGCCTTCTTAACCCCACATTCACTTTAGCAGTGTAGCTTCCTGATCAGTCATTATCCMGTCTACATTTATTGAACCCATCTTCACTCTTCACCTTAACCAATGGTGATAGACAGGTTGTTCTATGTACACATAACTTGGAATGTTTTGCTGACAACCAGATAAATTATTTGAACTGTATTCTTCCTCCCCACCCCTAAACATCAAATAAATACATATTTAGAATGAATAGATTCTCCCTTTGTCTTTCTGTTTTTCCTCTTTCACTTTTTATTCTAAAAACATGCATTATAGGTCTCTTGATATTTTAGCCACTACTCCCTCCTGTTTCTTCTTAAGTGCAAGTCCTGTATTCATGTAGCCCTGTGGTACTGTTGTTAGAAATCCTTCCTGTAAATTCAAAAAACCTTTCTTTCAGAATTTAATGATAAAGATTAACCATTCSCTTGTTGTGCAGTACACCTTTACTTCTATTCAGTGTTGTGTTTTTTTGCTTCTGCATCCTCATGTACAGTAGTTGAGAATCTATATAAATATGTTTCTGAAAAGGAAAAACAACAACAAAAAAAACCAACTTGCTGGAGGAAATAGAGCTACTATTAGAAGGGAAAACTTCAGGTGTAATGTATTTGTCAGCTTTTATTTTCACCTTGATTTGATAGCCTTTGGCACAACAATCACACCCAAATCCTTTCTTCCCTATGCCAGGTAACTGCATTGTTTGATCTCCCTTTGGGGAGCCCTGGGAGGGCTGCATCCGTACTTGCAAATAAGGGTAACACCTTGGAAACACATTTGAAAGAAGGCAAGCTCTGGTCAGAATATCAAATCCATCTATTGAATAGAACTGTCTCAATGCATGCTCTGCACTATAAAAATAAAGTAATCCATCTGTTGAATGGAGCTGTCTTAATGCATGCTCTTCTSTATAAAAATAAGGTAATCTGCCTTTTGCAGGGAGCACTGAGCACCACTGCCTTCACCACAGGGAAAAATATCTGTAGGATATTTAGTTAGGTATATACTGCAGTTACTTTCTGATAGCTTCTCTCTGCCAAAGTGCTAACTAAGCACTGTGTTAAAACATCAATTTATCCACAGAGAGGCAATTTAGCAGTGTGCATTTCTCAGGCAGTGTACTTTTTAATATCATACAAAACTGCATATATTCTTAACTCGTCAGTGGCTTTGTTCTTACTGATTTCTGTGCTTTAGTGCCCAGTAGGGCACCGCATAATTTCAAACTCTAATTTTTTTTTYCCTTCTTTTTAGTTCTCTCTTTTAATTTGTTGTTTATTTTTGTTTTGGRTTTTTGTTTGKTTGGTTTCTGGTTTTGTTTAAAAACAACCAGAAAAACAGCAGTATTTCAGATGGCACTGACCAGAGGACATATTTGATAGTAAGTTTCAAAGAATAAAGCAATACATCATCCTGAGCTTTGTATTGCTTTCTGGAAGATGTAAATGAAAAGACTGATGGTCATTAAAGGACAACTGTGTTCTCTTCAGGAGGTAGAATACATTCTCTTTCTCAGTAGGCAGAGGGGAGTCATCTGCCATTAGCTGGGTTATTGAAAACACCTA
Source organism: Malurus melanocephalus (assembly GCF_030028575.1). Classification (NCBI taxonomy): domain Eukaryota; kingdom Metazoa; phylum Chordata; class Aves; order Passeriformes; family Maluridae; genus Malurus; species Malurus melanocephalus. The sequence goes on from NW_026623526.1 coordinate 263,493, forward strand.
GTTATTGCTCTGGGATACAATTTTGATCAGGCACAGTATCACTGTACCAAACACCACACTGTATAAAGACTGGTGTTTGATATTACAAAATTTCTTTAACAAGAGCATATTTAATATTTTGTGTATTCTACTTGGATAAAAATACATTTTCCTACAATTTAAAAATGAGAAAACCTGCTTGAATTTTCCTGAAGGCAACATATTTCACTGCCAACTTAAAATAATTGCTACTGGGATGGTTCATAAAACACTTAATTACATTGTAGAAGGTCCTCATCAAGGTGCTGTTTAAACAGCTTTGCACGTCGAACACTTTATGCTGATACTTTTTTTTCCTACTATTTCTACATCACAGTCAATAATTATTGATCACTTAGGCATTCAGCATAATTCATTAGTGCTACTATGAAAGAAGGTGCAAATTGATAATCATGAATTATTTCATTTTATTTTAATAATTTTTTTCTAGGAAGGTATAAGCAAACACAATCATTTCTGAAGGTTAAAGGATTTTGATAATTAAAATGTGATACTTCATTATAACTGTGAGGTGGCAACTTAGATTTCTTATTTCAGAAACCAAATACTTGCAGCTGCTATTAAAAATTATTGATTCATGTGGAAATAATTCATGTGCTTTGCTGGAAAACAGAATGCGCAGTCAAGTCCAGTTTCTTGCAGCTATAGCTCTGTGTCACCCATTCTGATATCAMCAAGGGAAGCAGTGGTCCACTTCAAATGTCCACATCCTAAAAATCAGCAACCCTTTTGGCACTGAGGTATGGGTCACAAAGTCACAAAGTATATCCCAGTTGCTTTCCACTTGTAGTAAACTTAAGAACTACGTCGAAAATCAATGCCACCATTAAAGTCCATCACAGGAAAATATGCAGGAGAGATTAAAAGTATTTTATTCCCACACTAGCAATACATTTGCTAAGTCAAAATGTGAAATGGAAAGTATCACACATGTATTTCAAAAATAAATTAAAATACAGCAGTCACTGGAAGACTCCCAGCACAGGGTTCCACACAAGGCAAACATATACCATATGACATTTGTGGTGCTTCCTGGGAAGGGTTAATGCCTTTGTATTTCATATTCATTTTTTTGTTTGTTTTTGCCTGTGACAATAGATTTCTGTAGCCATATTAACGCTGTCTCTTCAGAATAGGATTGGTATTTCAAAAATCAATATTTTTTTAAAAAATTTTTGTCACTTAAGATACAGTGCTGCTATATTACAACTTTGCTCCAGTCATGATTTTAGTTACATTTCATGTTCTCCATAGTCAATTACTTATCCTTTACTGAGAGCTCTACTTCTTCCAGGATTTGTTCGCAATACTGCAATTACGACACAAACTTTTTCATTTTCTTCTCTKTATCCAAAGCAAAATTCCTGTGTATATGGCACAGCAGATGTGTTGACTCTAATACTGTTCTGTTACTCTGACATGWTTCTTTTTAAAATKGCTTCATTTATATAATTCCTTCTCTGTGTTTTTACATGAAGTGTGGTRCAMAAGCATCTCACATCTCTTCCCTTTYGGCTAAAAAATTGTACCAACTTTGACCCTGCTTTCCTCACAGATTTTTTTTGGAAACTCTTTTGAGAGCTCTACTCACCCACATGTTTTTTGTGCTTATTGTGGTCAGACATCACCAAACTGTGATGACCCTGTTTTCTGGGCCATTGTTTTTTGTTTTTTTTTTCCTTTTAGGCAAGGTTCCTTTCTGAGGATTACCTGAGCCTACACTTCTTTGAATATCTTGCTCCAGGTCCACATGAAAGAGGTTTAAGCTTAATTATTCCAGAGTGAAAAACTGTCAGCAACCTCTGTCTTGCTGTTKTTGGTCTTCTCTGTCTGTCTGCTTTGTGGAACTTACAATAAGCCTATTTTCATTAGTGCTGTTTTCTAAAGACTTTTAATGATTTTAGTGTGATTTTCAAGAAGTCTCTGTCCTGTTCTTTCAACTAAATATGTACCTATATAATCCTATATGACATCTCTCAAACATTAAAAATACTGTCTTAGGCAGTCTCAGAGGAACTACATTATCATCCATCCCTTTTGACTTAGCTGCTCATTTTTCTTCCGTTTCCTTCATTTGCTGCTGCTTGTTTTTCCTTTGTGTCTTTGAGGATATCACATTTATATTGCTGTTTTTTCACTTGCTGGTCTTTCTCTGCTTGTTTTTGCAATTCATTTCTTCCACTGATTGCCAATGCATCACTCAGTTCTTTGATTTAGCTGCTCCAGTAMAAGCAGCTTTATGTCCAGTCTCGTTCTCCCTTCCTTCCATCACACCTTTAATTCCTGCCTGACGTTAATTTCTGTTCTTGCTGACATTTCCCATCTAAAGATTGGTTTTCTCAGCCAGGAGTTCTATCTTCTGCACATATATATGCATATAGGTTACACATGTGTAGGTGGCTTCAATCAGAAGCAAATCTGAGAAGAAAACCATTTAGGTTTGAGTTCTCAGTAACTGAAATTCTGTGAAAGTAGACAGTTGTTACAGGAGGTGATTCCTTGTTTTATTTTCTCAACAGAGATGTGCACTGATTGTTTATGAAGAAAACTCCACTTACARTAACTGGAAATGCTTAGAAGCACCAGCAATTTAAATTTATGAAAGAACAGAAACTACCTTTTGTGCTTTAATGTGTATGTAACAGTAATGACAGCCACATTGTAATGAATAGCGTACTTTGTTCACTGYGAATAAGCAGAAAATTGGGTCAAATAGCCTTCTAGTGCTAACTTCAGCATAGAAATGAGTGTTTTCAGGTTCCACTATAAATGGATCAKTTGAACCATACAGAAGGCTTACCAATACCTCAAATCAGTGAAATGTACCTTCAAACGTGATAACAGTGCTCCATTAGGAATAAGAGCAGCTGAAAATTTGTACACTGGTCCATTTATCACCTTTTTTAGAAAAAGAAAATAGAAAAGCATTTTCTATGGATCCCATTAGCCCAGGTTCCTTTTATTCTTTTTTTTTTTTTTTCTTGTTGGTCTTTGATACATTTTTCTCATTTTGATTAATTTCTGATTATATTCTGAAAGAATAGTGATTGAAGTAGCTGCATTGTTAAGTTTCCTGGAAAAAGATCTGTTCCTGATGTGTCTGTGCAGACACAGGGTTTAGAACCTACATTCTTGCACCTCAGCTTTGCATCACTGTGTAATATCAATTTAAGGAGCAGCACATAGCCAGGAAGTTCAAATGGGTGGGTGTGTTGGGGGATTAGGACCAGTTGTACCAGCACCTTTACACTGAGATTAATTTTGATGCAAAATAAAGAAAATTTCCTTTAGTGTGTAATTTCATAGTGTATAAGTATAAAAAAAAAATGGTAAATTTTGCATATGTGTCACCAATCATCATGAATGGAACTACTTAACTTAAAAATTACTTTCTACAGTTTTTTGAATACATTTGCTCAGGGAAATATTGATTAAAATAATTGCTAAGACTAATTGTGGGATTGGCTCTAATTGTATCGATAACTTCTGCCTGAAGGAAGGAGTTTTTGTCTACTAGCAAGACTATGAAATGTGTTGGTCTTGAAAATAATTTGCTCCTTATTGCTTTGCTGTTCTCAGATTTCATGTAACCTGGAAGACTTGACTGCTTTTTCCTTTAGTATTCCAATTTTATCAAATTCTTTCTTTCTTTTAGTTCACTTCTACTAATTTTATGTTTCTGATTCGTTATTCTAACTATTACTCAAGGGTTCAGCAGGCTGATCTTGAGATGATGTGTGCTACTGAGTCATAATGTGAGAGTTAAATTATTTGAGATCAAATCTTTTTATGATAGAAAATGTGTGTTTTGTTGTGTTTTTCTAATTAAAAATACTTTTTTTTTTTTTTTTTTTTTT
>NW_026623526.1:267518-277396 GCF_030028575.1 Malurus melanocephalus
CTAAAGTTTTGTATTTTACTTGTTTTAAAACATCAGTCTTGGTGTATGGTTATTATGAAACCGTGATGTGGTCTTTCAATATTCCCTTGCAGAAAGTTTGTGATGTATTTATTTAATTGAAAAAAAACAGTGGTGAAACAAGGAGTTAAGCCTTAGACTAGAGATACTCCACTGTAGCAACCTCTAACTGTCAGTTWTTATTTTTTTGTTGTTCACTGGTATTTTATGGCTAAAAATTTAGTTTCACAATAATTCTCAGCCAGCCTGAGATTTTTTGCTATCTCTTAAAGCTGTTGCCACATTAAACATAACCCAGAGAGGATGGCACCTTATCCGTCCTTCCTACACCTGCAGTGCTTGCAGATGTGCTGTGCACTGCCACACTTATTTAATTGTTTTGATCTGAAGTGGAGTTGAGAAAATTTGTGGGGGCAGAGAGAGTGTTTTAAGACTCAGATCTGGAAACCAAAAATAATCAGCATTTTCAGGTCACAAGAAGTATGTGTTTCACTGAGGTAAATGGAAGTGAAGAGGGGAGGAAGCATCAGTTCTTAAGTTATTTTTTAAGAAAAATTTCCTGAGCATTGTGCAGAGTTTTGCTTTTGTAAAGGCTTCATAAATAAGTTTAAAAAGTCAATTGGCCTGTTTGTACAATAGAACAGATAGGTGGTTTTGTGTGTGAGAGAGAGAGAGATAAAGTTACACTACTGTGCAATTTTAGTTTATTTTTTCTCTCACCAAAATCAGTAGGATAATTGGAAGAGGGGACAGTGTTTGGTGTAAAGATAGAAAGGTATCATTCAAGAGTGTTCTGAATTTAGTCCTGTAAGAGACACTGAACAAAGCCATCACTGGGTTTTTGGATTGTGCTCCTGAGCAGTTAACAATAATGTCAAAATCAAGTGTTCAAATGCTTTTAGCAGTGGAAAGGTTATAATGTGGAAAAAGGCAGTGGAACATCAAAATGATGACTTCAATATAAAAATGAACATGATACCTATGAAAGTGATATGGAAGTGGAAAGCTGTTACTTTGAAAAGATCAATACAAAAGCATTCAATAGAAGCTAACAAGAGAAGTGAAAGCACTTTGCTAGAATAAGATGAATATAAAACAGAGACAAATAAAATCTGACCCATAAGTGAAAGACTACGATCGATATGTAAACAAATGTGAACTGACACCAAAAAAAGAAAGGGGGGGGGGGGATGTGTTTCGTCCAAGAATAAAATTAATATGGGAATATGGGAATAAGTAAAATACAGCTAATTGCATTGGAAAGTATGTTAGTGTATTTGTTTCTTTTGTTACTATGCTTTTAATTTGTTTAAGTTTCTCATTGAAATATGCTGTTGTTTGGTCGCCTTGTGGCAAATGTTTAGTTCTTTGTTCTTTCTTTAGTAGTTTTTGTAAATTATTGCAAGTCACAGGAAGGTGCTGGGGAAGTGAAGGAAGTATTTTGGTGTAGARTTTTAAAGAATATTGTTTGCATCCTTGGAAGGGGATGATCCAAATTCATATTCTCCACATCATCTCTTTTCAGTGGGTTGTACTTTATTTTCTGTGTGATTATTGCAGAAAGTCACATCTGCTGTGCTCAGTTCTAGACTAAACTTCAAACCAAACTTCAAACCAAGATGGGTTTTGAGTGTCTCCAAAGATGAAGGAACTGCCTGAGAGTTAAAGATCTGTCTTAGAAACACAGTTCTTTCAGTTGTTTTGTTTATAAATAAATGAATCCTTTGTCTTGGAAAAATACGCTATTTAATAGCACTGACAAGAGAGTGGGAAACACAAGAGAAAGTTTTCTGGGCCTTTTGTTTCAGTCATTGAAGAAAATGAAGATGTTCCATGTTATTAAAGTGACAAGAAAATACTGTTTAAAATGAATGTCTGCCTTTCTTTCACCACCCTATCTTTTGCTCCAGAGGTTTTATGAGGATGTTCTAGGAATTTCCTGCTAGAAAATGCAACATAACTCTGTATTTGGAGAGAGGTTGTTGTCTGGGTTTTTTTTGGAGCAGTAACTGTAATGCCACAGTTCTTTTCAGGAGACGTGTGTCAGTTCTTCATGGCACTGATAAGTAATTTGTTTGCCCTTCATGTTTCAAGATCACTTCTTTGAAAGTTGGTTTGAATTTTTAACACTGGTATTTACCACTGAAAAATAATTCAGATATCACCAATATGTGCAGATAGAGACATAGAAAAGGAAAAAAAAATGGTAATACAGTAAACGCTGTTGAACTCTCAATAAGGGACTGATTGTCACTGACCTAAATTTATCTTTTATCTCTAAAGATTAGAATTGTAATAGAGCTGAGATTTCTTTGCTKCTTGCTCAGATAAGTTGATTTATGGTCTCATGAATGATGCATTATCATTTTTCATGCATTCTGGTAGTTAAACTTTCAAAAGACAGAAATATTGCTTGAGTGGTTAATTTCAGATCTTGGGGTTATCCTGAAGTCACTAAAGTGAGCSATGAGGCAGATGACCATTGCCATGCCCCATCCCTGGGAGATTACAAGGCCAGGATGGATGGGGCTTTGAGCAGCCAGGTCCAGTGAAAGATATCCCTGCCCGTGGCAGGGGTTGGGACCAGAGAATCTTCAAGGCCCCCTTCCAACCCAAACCATTCTATGATTCCACGATTATGTCTAAAAAAAGAGCAAACCAGAGTTCTTGCATTAGAACTTTGCCCTGGTTTTTTCTATTAAATATACTCTGAAGATCTAACAAATAATAGTTAAATGCTAACATAGTGGCTGGCACTATTGGTWTTCAGTTTTGCTATTCATATTGATGGGAAAACACTCCCACCTGACATCCCTATCTGCATTGATGTCAGGGAGACTACTGACATCACTCAATTTTTATGTTTATGTTGCTGTTGCATCTGCTGATTCAGTTTTTACTAGGAGATCCCCCTGGATCTTTTTGCACTCTTTTTTGCAATATTCAAATTGCAATATTTAGGGTAATACAATGCTAATTAAATCAGTGAATATAGTCACTGGGTGAAATGGTGGCTTACGTCCTGATTTCAAATGCAGAAACTTCTAAAAAGTATAATGGTAAACCTATTTTTTTGAAATAGTTTTTCAGAGACAACAAGCAAACATTCCGGTTGGGTGACTGTTTTATTTAATCTTTATTTTCATTTTAGYTTATCCTTAGCAGAGTCTTGCTAGATGCAAACACTGAATGCTCTAGGCAGAWGAAGCAAGATCATGAGCAAAATGTAAATTGCTGGAATGGCTAATGAAAGCCTGGAGTAGGGCTGAAGTAATACACAACCTGGGGCRAAATTAAGTAGCTCTTTATCTCAGTTTCTTCCCACTCCAGTGTGAGAACTGTATTTTTTGTCTCATCCATAGATGGAACTGATTACTCACTGCTTTTCCAAACATACGTTATATGTACACATATATAACCACATATTTACAAAATTATGTAACATATAATCCAGAAGACATTGCATATTTAAAATTTATTTAGCAGCAAATTATGTATGCATGCTTTTAAACAAATTTTATATGTCTTTGCTTGATTGATGATGGAAAATAGCATAAAAATGTAATTTTTGAAGATTTTTTTGGTGCATCTCTGCAAGTAGCTCAGTTTCAGTCGATCTTATGGGGTCACTATTTTATTTCCCATTTTCTTTCAGAATAATCAGTGATAATTTTTTTTAGGTAATTTCATTAAACACTTTCTGGTTGTGTCACAAACAATATTCTTGACTTACTGTCTTGAAATTCTGCCTTTTTTTCTTCCAATTATTGATGTCCCCCCCAAAAAAAAAAATCATTTTTTGGTATCTCACTTCATATCTGCACAGAACATRCCTGTTTAGCTGATTTTTCATTAATGTCTCTTCATTTCTGCGCAGGTTCATTCTTGCACTCGTTTTCCTTGAGATCTTCCATTTGTAGTCAGTAAAGTTTCCTTCAGTTTTCAAAATTAAGCCTTAATTTGATCTGACTTCTCTGTCACAGATAATGGGGAATGAGAGGTCAGAGGCAGAGGGATGTTCAGTTTTTGTTTTTACTTTTCCAAAACTGAGAGGACAGAAGGGAATAAAAAGGGCATGGCAGAGCTCTGCAATAACTTCTGTTTTGCTGCTGATAAGAGTTCTTCCCTCAATCCCCTGTTCGTGTTTGTCGTAATATATTGGGTCTTGATTTTCATTTTAAAATTTTCAAGATTTGAAAATTGAAACATTGAAAGATTTCTATTTATTTGATTAGATCATACTTAACAAAATGAAAGCCTAATACATCAATAATTAACTAATTAGTTGTGACAAATTGCATAGCTGCAGCTTTTGYCTATTCCATTCCCTTGCCTTAGGGGTCATACTCCTCTCATCAGATGATGGATAACTTGTCTGCTCTTTTGGTTTGTTGTATGTTGTCACAAAGTGCAAATGGATGCCTTTGATGGTATTTTATGCTTTGCTGTGGCATAAGCTGTCARGAAGGGAGGCAAGGGATAGATACCCAATGATTACTCACTAGGTCATGCACCTGAAATCTTACTTTGTGAGAAAAACTGTCTTTGGTTATGGAAAACAATTGTCTTTGGTTAGTCCTACWATGTGTCTTTAAATGTTGTCCCTGAAGTAAGTTTGTAGGATCTTTTTATCCAGAACATTTGTAACTTGCCATTTTGTTGGCTCTCTCTTGCAGCTAGCTGAAGGAATTAAATAAATTTTTGCTTACTTCTGCAAAAATATATGTATGTCTTAATAAAAAGAAGTGTTTTTAAAATTTAGTATTTTTTATTTCCTGACTTCAATTTTTTCTTTTTTTTTTTTAACCAGTAATAGGAAGCCTGAAGATCTGAAATAAAAAAAAGTACTACATATTTTGATATAAAGTGAATTTTGTTTGACAGCTCTACAGGCATCTGTTGATGCTGCAATTTTTGGATTGAGGCTGTGAAAAAAATGCATGAAGTTATTTGTTTACATATGACATGAGTTTACTACGGCAAAATTCTAGTCAGATGTTGACTCATAAACAACAGGGAAACTATGTGCATCACAAAGCTGCCTTTGTGCCACAGTGCCGCATTATGTCAATAAACCATTGGAAAGACTTYTAAGAYATTAAGGACTTTKAAATTTCRTTACTGAATCTGATGCTGACATTGWGAATAAATAAATTGCTCCTRTTCTATAGCTGAGGAAGATGTTCAGTAAGATTATGATGTGCCAAAGATTATCCTGAAAGTCAGTATTAGAATCAAAGTTAAAAGCATGTACATGAAATTGATTTAGCACCAACACTTTCAATATTGGAACATCWGTTTCCATAAGCCAGGGCCCAGCTTGGGTTTCTTTACTAGTGGAGATGCCTCGTTTTCTGAGCCACTGTATAAAGCATTTACAAGAAATGATTGAAGTAAATGGTAACTGTTGTGTAGTGTTCTTGGATAATTAAAGTGCCTTAATTTTGCTTTYGGGCTGGAAGTGGTAATGATGAAACAAATACTTATAAAATCACAATCTCATTTTCATGTTATGCACTGGAATAACACCAGTGGCTTTAGTGAAAATATWACCACTTGCAACAAGTGGGAAGCTGGCCATTAATCTACAGAATATTTGTATGAAGGAAGCACTTGGTTTTCAGATGAGAAGTTCCTTGTTAAATGCGTTACAGTTTGTTTGTCTGTCTATAAGAATATGTATTTTGTTTGGTTTTTATCATGCTCAGGTTCATCTTGTTATATAAGTTGTGCTCTCTCCTTGCAGTATAATAGAGAATATTGCTATGCTCCAAATACATCTGCTGCTGAAGATAATTGGGCTGATGAAAATCGTGAGGTGACAATGAGCTTGAGACAGAGTGACACTCTTGAGTATGAAGTTAAGTGTTGCCAGTTGACTGTGAACTCCTTTGCCACTGGAAAGCAAGTTGTTCTCACTCTCAGCTACCTAATTTATTTGACCATTATTGCTTCATGAGAGCTGGATCTGTCCATGTTAGGATTTTAGCTCAGATCAGAAATGCCCTTTGGAAAAAGCAGTTTGGTCCAAGTTACTGCAGTTGACATTGCTGATCTGTCTCAGAGAGTGGCAGCTGCATTTCCCTCCGACAGCTAAACCAGAAGGTGCCCTCTCACAGTGCCCCTGGCCCACACGTGCTGTCAGTGGGCATTCAGGCTACAGCACAGGTCAGATGTAGCAGAAAACAAAATCTYCAAATCCTGTCTATAAATACCACATTCCCATCAGCAACTTTTTCAGTATACAAATCTGCTCCCATTGCACTGCGCTTCTGGCTGATACAGGTGGAACCATTGAAACCAGTATGCTGTTGGTAAAGTAATGAGTTTCTTACAAGAAGCTTTCTCTTGCTTCATTGGTTTTGTTGTTGGTTTTGTTGTTGGATCTTTCCTTTTCGTTTTTTGAATCAATTTCTTCAATGGGCTGTTAGCAGATTGGGCCGTTATTTCCCTGGAGTACATCCTGAATCAATGCAAAATGTCAGAGCACAGTGGGATTTAGCAGGTTCTAAGCTGCTGGCCTTTTTTGCTTCTTTCATTTATCAAATATGAAAGGTATATATGTGTAAAAATGGCTGTAAGAATGAGGCTCAGGTTTGGTTTCACTGTCTGATACGACTCCTCCACTTTATTTCAGATCCAGATTCATGCTCTTATATCCTCCTCCTTATCCTGGGAAATATGGCATTCTATATCCTTGCTCCCTGACTTTAGTTGAAAATAGCTGCTTAAAATACTCTGTGACTTCAGGGTTTTGTATAATATATTCTTAACTAATTTGGTTCCAGATGCACTTTTTCCCACTCCATAGCAATTGCTCCAGCTGTGTCTCTATTTCCCTAATACATTGTTCTCTCTCTAGTATTGGAAACAATCTGTATAGAAACCTTTAGAAACATCAAACTCATCAGCTTCTCTCATTTTAAAAGCTCTTTATGCAGTATTTACTTATTAGGAAGGATTACGGGCCTAAGTTTAATATGGGAGGCTAAAGTAACTAAAATATAGTACACTTTAGGCCATTAGGGTAGGTATTTATAAGAAGACAAAATTTCTTCAACAGTGAAGTTGTAGGATAAGACGTCTTTCTTCATCCCATTCAAGTTGTCTGCAACTTTACTTTCTTGTCCTGGGGTTTTATATTCACAAAGTAAATGAAAAACAAGGAGACCTTCAGAAAGCACATGATCATAAAAAATTATCTTTGTCTGGACATTGTAGAACAAAGAACTGCTATACTGAGTGATTAAAGCAGTGAATAGAGAAAATTCAGATGAATATATACTCATGAGACTACCCATGACATGGAAGCAGACAAAAACAACTACAAAGAAGCTTAATTTTACTGTGTTCTCAAAGATCCTTTTGAGTTTTTTTATTTATTTTTTTTATTTTATTTCAAAGGCATTTGGATTCTTAAGAAGTGATTTATAAGGATTTTTTTTTTTTTTCATTCACTTTAAAGCAATAAGCCTGGACTCCTAATATTGTCATCTACTTATTGCATCAGACTTCTAAAATACTGTGTTGAGAGAGAGTGGTTGAGCATTGCAGGGTTACAGTGTTCTGAAGATGAAGGATGAAGTCAGTTCCCTGGGCAGCAAATTTTTCTCATTAACTTCAGGGAGGCCAGGATTCACTCCAAGAATGGAACTCAGCTAGGCATCCAGAGCAACAGCACTGGGAGTCTGTGTATGCTTCCTCACAGAGTAAATGCTATACATGAAATAAAATTAATGTGGTTTTCCTCTTGTACAGGGAAAGCCTTTGTAGCAAGAAATAGAAAAGTCTTCAGAGTGAAAAAACATCTCTGTACAGGCAGCAAGCTTTCAACTTTCTGGTACTCTACAGCCCCATGATCTTCAAGAGAGAGGAGGTTTTTAATATTCCCTCTGTATAATCTGGAGAACAGCACCAAACCACACTTAATTAACAGCTGAGGTACAATACCTATGATGGTGATAGGGCAAAGAATTGCATTTCTATTCTGGTTTTACGTTCTGAGAATGCACAGTGCAGTTGCACATGGTACAGATTYTCATCTGTTGGAGGGGACTTTTGCCTTGGGTAGTTGAATTTCAGAAAATATCAGTCTACTTCCTCTTTGGACAACCTTTGGCCAATAACAGGAAGAAAAACAACATGAATGTTTGTGGAAATTCAATTATTTTTAATTCTCAAGAYGCATCCATGAGCTAGTTGAAATATTGATGAGGAGCAGGAGCTCTCACATCTGTACCAGCTCAGGTGAYAAAACAATCCTTGTCTCACCATCATTTTTCTCATGTTTCCTGCTTGTGCATTGTATTCCACTCACACTTGGTGTGTCTTAGATTTCTGTTGCCAGAGATATATTTAAATAAAATAAACCAGGCTGCTATTCCTTAATGTTTCGRATATAGGGATTAGATTAGAATCCGTTAACCAAATCCTTGTATTACTTTAATATTTCTTAAAATATGTGTTCTCCATATATTACTTATATAATATAGGAAAATATTATTACAATACAAACAATAAATAATTCTAGYATTTTATAATATATGCAATATGCATATGTAACTTCTAACTGTTCTATGTATAAACATATATTAAGCCAATATAAGTATCCATAGTTTATTTACAAGCATTTAATATTAATTAATTAATATGAATAAGTGATTTTACATCCAATTCTTGCTCTGCCAGTAACTCTGTATAAAAGCGTGTTTTTGTGGTTACTAAGTTTAAGCTTCTAAACAGGCATTTTATTTCTTTATAACAAAGGGTGACATATCAGAGTAGGGCAGCTTTTTGCTTGACAAATCCAATTCTTAATCTGGCTAACTCATGTCCTTCCTTTAATRAACTGATAAAGCTTGATCTTAAAAGATCTGGGCTTCTTGCTGGTATCTGAGAGACTGTTCCAGACCTTCTGCTCTAAAAGAGACCTTCTAACTGCCTGTTCTMATTTATTSTGAAGTACTTTCTACCCATTTGTTWTTCMGCCAGTGCCATCCTTACTCTTGCATACCATTTTTGAGGTTTGTTGCTTTCTGGCTTGTTTTTTAGGTTGCATTACTGAACCTCTGTCTGCTTTCAGAAGATGTTTTCTGTTCTTCACAGCTCATCTTAGTGGCCATTTTCATCATTTTGTCCACTTACAGTTCATCTCTCTGTCATAACGGAGAAAACAAATTTATATAATCCCAGGCAATATGATGAGTGATCATTATTTTATTGTACAGTTATATTATTTTTTGCTGGAGWTACRTGTGCTTTCCAGTTTGCCATGGCTRTGAGAAGATAGAAGAACATGTTGATGTAAATTATGCATGTTGTAAGAAAAACTGTAAGAACTTTAAGTAGGTGATCTACATAAAACCAACAGGGTATAGCATCCAGTTCTGAATTAACTGGTTTTGAACTACAATTAAAGTGAAATATGACAGAAAATAGCAAAATAGTTATAAAAAGCAGGAAGCTTGAGGTAGGTCCGCTCCTAGTCCTTTTCCTTGTCGCTTAACCCAGCTGTTGCTTGGGATWTTCTGATCTTCTAAGGTACCGTCATGATTAGAAAGTTGTTGAAGTGGTGGTACTCTGGCAGAATGAAGACAGAGTTTAATAAWTTATTCCAGAACAGCATTTCCCGACAGTCCTTTGATTGGTTTTATTTGGTTTTGTTAACACCTAATTAATTTTTTTTTAGAGAGAGAAGTCTTCATTAAAGATCAAGCATATCTCTATAGTTACTTTAATTTGAATGTCACTATGAAATCCTTTGAAATGCTAACAAAAATTAGAGCAAAGTGAAGTAAGAGCAGAGTTAATATGTGAAATATGTGGACTTTTTTTTGATATTTAATCCCTTCTATTTCCAT
>NW_026623526.1:277446-297970 GCF_030028575.1 Malurus melanocephalus
GTTTGTTGTTTTTTAAAGAACAAATTATTTCCAAATAGATGCCCTGCTTTGAAGTAATCTGTAAAATTAGTGGTCAATTGTATAATTATTAATTTTATAATAATAAAAGAAAAATAAAAAGTCTTACGTGGTGTACATCTCTAAAAAATCTGAAAAGTCCTTTAGAACCACTGTAACCACTCTTAATCAACAGTATCTTTCATACATTTTTTCTTGTCATCTTCCCAGAAAATAACCTTTCAGTACTACATGGTTTACTTTGGGTATTATTCCATTCTGGAATGCATCCTGGTATATTTTGAGATAAGAGGAAGCAAGGCAACAACATGTAAGATGCACAAATACAGTTGTCAGCAATGCAGTTTATATATGGGTGTCTTTTGTGTTTTGTGGAGATAAACAACTTGTTGGAAAATTATGAGTGTTTACTAAAGAGTCTGTGACTCAGCATTGTATTAACTCTTTTTAGTTGAGTTATAATAGAAGCTTAGTTCCATCTGCTGTTCTTGACATTTTTATTTTCATTTCCTTCTYCTGGGCGTTACTTATTTAATGAGGTTTTGCTGTGCTTCTCTGGGTATCAGCATGTGGCAGCTAGGCCAGGCAGAAGACAACATACAGCATTGCCAATTAATTTACTTGATTTAACACAGACACAACAGTATTCCAGACTTCAGTGACTTCTTCATGGAATTATTTATAGAAGTGTCTGGGACATAATGTCAAATATCTAATGGGGAGTGGAGAAGTTGTTCATTTAAAGAAAAATGAATATGACATTTTATCATTTATGCTTTTAATTGCCAGTGTAAAATATCTACTCTCTATAGAACTTGAAATTATTTGATTCAATAATTGCTCCATATGCTAAAAACTGTATTTTAATACTTTGGTTTTATTCACTATTAAATGTATGTTACCCGAACAGTTCTGATTATCCAGTAATTTAAAATTATGATGTGTTAGGAAATGGAAATGCTTCTTTTAAAGCAAGATTTCGTAACAAATATGAGGATATGTAATACGTACAAGATCCAGCAGAGCATCACATAGTAATGACTTATCCAGTTGTAAATGCCACTATATAAMTATTGTTTGTTAAATTCAAAGACCTATTTTTTGCTTTTCCTCCTTTGCTTTGAATGAAAAGGATACATTGCATTAGCATTTGTATATCCTTTTTTTGATAGAAGTTAAGGCTCTAAAAGAGAGATTGAATAACTACTATTCACTTCCCTTATCTCTCAAATTTTTCCTATTACTTTCCTTTAACTGTTTCCTAATCAGCTGGGAAGTTTTTTTGGATGAGTGTTTTGAGTTGGACATTTTCCTATGGTTTTCTGTGRAAAGCCTAAATATCTGAATTCAGGTTTCCAGTGCCACTCAAGGGACCAGTTACCTTGGAGAAAATGTTCACTTTGGAGTCACTGTAAAATTTCCTTTGCTCTGACCTTTTTGCTGTTGCAAGAGAGAAGAAGCTGGCTTAAAACATACACCTAAATTCGAAGGGTTGAAGTYCAAGTTACTACTGGAATAGTTCTTCAAATCAGTATATTTGGGAATTTTGTAGAAAATGCTTRTGTGTGTGTTTATATGTGTATACATGTAACAGCACATGTATAAGCCAGTGCAAAAACCTGATTAAAAGTACCTTGAAATAAAATGTCCATTCCTTCCTAGTCGCATGTAAGAGAAGATGGGAGTGCATCTTTCCAGGGTCAGTGGAGAGTGAATGAAGTTTTGTGTAATTTAGCATAAACATGAAGGAATGTAATCTATGAAAAAAATACTGAAATACACAAGTCAATACATAAAATATAAGAAATACATAAAGAAAACTAGTTTATACCTTCAATAGAGTTTCTCTGTTTTCTGATTAGTGTGGCTGCAGATGGAAGGTCTGTGTCTGCACATATTTATGCAAAAATATGCACTTGTGAAAGTATTGCCCCTCTGTGCCCACTTTTAAATACCATAATACCTGATTGAAAGAGTATATTTAAATCATAACAATTACTACTCAGTGTTACCTTTAAAAAATCAATGTGTCAACTTCATTAAGCAGGATATGGAAGGGTAACACATCCCAGACATTAAAAGAAGATTAATGAACTGCTAAGGAGCTCCCTTCTGTTCTCCCCAGTGTCTGTGTAGCTGCCACATCAGGGAACAGCAGCTCACATATTTTCAGATATAGGAAATAGCTCTCAGGCTTTTCAAATAAAGTTGTTCTCTGTCTGGTGTGCAGGCCAGGGCTTCTACATTGAATAAATCATCAGAAGAGTATTCCAGTTCTTTTAAAGAGAGCACAGCAGTGCTCTCTATTTTTTTATTGATTGCATTTGCAGGGGAAAATTGAATCCATTCCTTGTCAAGGCCCCTAAACCTCATATCATAAAGAAGAAGGAAAAAATGAAAAGATGGATGGAGTTCAGTGGAATTAGCCAGAAAGAATGATGTTTCGTATTGTGTGATGATGAATTTTATTTTTTCATCTTGCTTGTATCAAGTGAAAGGTAGCAGCTGAAGTACTCAGAAGCAGTAATCTTCAAAGACTTCTTTTAACAGAATTGAAAATAAGCTTATTGGAGAGTCTTCTCCAACTAGATTTTCTGCCAATTATCAGTCAAAAGCTCTTTTCCTGTATATGAGTTAACTCAAAAGATARACACGCAGATATACAGAAGTGTGACTATAACACCTCTAAACATTTTATTTTAGTAAAATGCATTTTTTTAAATATTAGAAAATAAATTTTCACTTTATAAATTAATTTAAGATGAACTATCTCTCGAATTAGAGTATTCTAACAGGTGTGAGGGTCTCTTCTATGAGCTAGTGAAAGTATCACAGCTTTGATTTTTATGTGTCAGTTGAAAATCAGGATGTGTTCTAAGGAACCGTTTGAAAAATAGTATTTTGCTGATTAGGACTGGATTTGCTTGCTTTTCTTTGGAAAGTTTCAAATCCATTGCTGTAGGCTTTAAAGCAGAATTCAGAGGTATTGGTTTAAAGTTGCCTATTGCCAGTGATATTGCATTCCAAAAAACAAAAAGGGGGGAGTGGGGAAGGAAAAAGAGGGCTTGATTTACAGTTCTCTTTTTAAAGTGCAGGGTGTATGCTTTAGCAAAAGGAAAACATTATTAGAAGTTGTGGAAAAACACTTAAAAATAAATTATTCAAACTAAATTTTCCATCACCCTTTTCCTCATTCACTGGTTACTGGATTAGTTGACACAGATGTAGATGCATTCTGATTCAAGTATACTTTCAGATAGAATGGAAAAAGCCCAGCCAACCAACCAACCAACCAACCAACCAACGAACCAACCAACCAACCAACCAACCAACCAACCAAAAAAAAAAACAAACAAACAAAATAAACCACCCAAAAACAAACAAACAAACAAAAAAAAGCCAAAAAACAATCCAAAAACCTGAATGAAGACAGCTAGTTTGAATTACAGACAGCAAACTGCTCCAGGAATGATTGTTTTAATGATCATGCAGTCATTTATCAGTCCCACCAAATAAACCATGTCTCTGTTCCAAGCACAATTTTTCTGTCATAATGAGAAAGTGAATTAAGAGGAAGGTGAAATATGTTGAACCTGTCGTGTGCTGTTACAGTTTATTACTGAAATGAGACTTGGGCACTTAACTGTGAATTTCTGGAGTGCAAGAATATCTGTTTTTTCAGTGCCTGAGAACAGATATATTACAAACTGTATTAAACAGATTTATTTCAGTTTCCTTCTGTTAAGATACTCTGCTCTTGTTGATTTTTTTGAATTACACATTATTTATTTTTTAATTTGAGCTTCATGTCTTGGGCCATTTGAGGGTTTTGGGTTTTTCTGCTTGCTGCAAATTCTTGGATTTTTTTTCGGCTGTTATTTGTCTCTGGGGGAAAGTTATAGAGGAGGAGGAGGAAGGGGAAAGTGAGACATAAATAATATCATAAAACTTTTAAATATGGCTGTAAAGCATCACTTCCCCACAAATATTACAAACAAGATCTAGTAATCCTTATCTCTTACTTTATAGCCTAAAATCAGCAGTCAAATAAAGTGCTAAAATTATCAGTTCTGGGATATGGATTCAGCACTTCAATATTTAGTTATTTTAGTACTTGTAGACAATCTCCTTTTTTTGTGTGTGTATGCATGTATTTTAGATATATATTTGCATATCTATAAATGTGTATATGCAGAGGGGTGTKTGTGTACGTTTATAACTCTTTGAACACACTTTTGGGTGATATTGCAACCATAGAATCATAAAATGTGCTAAGTGGGAAGGAACCAATCAGGATCATTAAGTCCAGCTCCTGGCCCTGCACTGGACACCTCAATCACACCACATGGCTTTAAAGCAYTGTCCAAATTCTTCTTGAGCTCTGTCAGGCTGGTGCTGTGATCACAATCCTGGAATGTGATCAATTCCTGCACTCTGCCAGTGCTCAGCCACCCTCTGGATGCAGAACCTTTCCCTG
This sequence comes from Malurus melanocephalus, assembly GCF_030028575.1. Taxonomy (NCBI): domain Eukaryota; kingdom Metazoa; phylum Chordata; class Aves; order Passeriformes; family Maluridae; genus Malurus; species Malurus melanocephalus. Next base: position 281,942 of record NW_026623526.1, read on the forward strand.
ATATCCACCCTAAACCTTCCCTGACACAGCTCCCTGCTTTTTTTCTCAAGTCTTGTCACTGTAACAAGAGTGAAGAGATTGGTACCTGCCCCTCCAAATGGGAAGGAGTAACTTGTAAAGAAACAAGATCAAGCAGAAAATGTCTTGTCTTCCAAAGTGACAGCRCTTCTAATGACTTTGTGGAGCCACTTCTGGAAGCAAGATCTGACACAAAGTCAAGTTTAGGAAGTCCATACATAGTGCTTAATTACACWGCAGGTCAATCGGGATCTAAAAGACATAACTGAACAGTAAACATTTTGAAATTATAATTAACATCTCATRGTGCCTCAGGGAATTGTTCTTCTTTCTTAAGTAAACATATATTTATTTATAATTACCTTCTTRTCAAAGAGAGAGGTATATAATAGAAGCTTATTGCTTACAGGAAATCTCAAGAGTTGGAAATTTAATTTGACATTTCTACAAAAAGCTATCTCTTTAGAGAGCACTATATAAAACTGAAAAAAAAAAACCCAGATAAACCTTTCTGCAAAATACATGGTGTAGCAATTTTCTCCTTAACCTTTAAAAACAAGCCTRTAAAATTTAATGTTGTGATCTCATTTCTCTAGTACCTTTTAAAAGCCTCAGTTTGGAAATGGGCTGTCAGCTGTTAACTTTCAATCCATCCTTATTTTTATCTCCTTTTTTTTGTTGTAGCAGGGGCCTAGAATGTGGACCTGTATACCAAATTTTGCACTCTAATGCCACTCAGGTCCCTTAAATGTGAACTGTTTATATTTCAGCTTGACTTGCCCRTTTGCAAGAGAAGATGAATTTTCTTTCCTGTGTGCTAGACCATGGTGTAAGCAGGATCTCTGTGACAGTGGCAATTTTCATTGGATTTATACCTACATCTTTAGCTCTTCACATTTTTTTTCCCCCTCTAGCTCCCTTTACACTCTTGGCTTGCTGATCTAGATGATTCAGTTTAGGAAACATTGCTTACAAACCCATTAGGCAACACAAAGAAAAAGTAGTGACTAAACCATCAAAAAGCCTTGGCTTTTCGTAATTAMCTGTGCATTTGAAATTGTGTAGCATTGTTATGATATGGGGGGGATGGGGGAATTAATGAAATATTGGCAACTGATTAAATGTGTTCAAAAATGTTATTTATCATAAGGTATATTATAAGGTGTTCTGTATCACAATAAAATTTCTTTGACTACTGACTGTAGTCCATTGACTCTTCAGTAGCAGTGTTCATCAATTTTAATGTTCAATTTTAAAGTTTCCAAATATATCTCTTACTCAGAAAGCATAGAACACAATATATTATATATTAGTTTGAATATATAAATTATTGGATTGATTAAAGCATTGGTACAGGATAAATTTATGAATGTGAATTTCTGTGTAACTGGCAACACAGYGTTTAGCTGAAATGTGAATTTTATTGTATTTTAAGTTAATTATGGAGTTGACTCAACTCATAAATGTTAACWTTCACTTTGCTTACTGGAAGAGCCCACACCTATGAACATTAAAATCTGTTTAGTGTGTGTTAATGAGCATTGCCATTCATGCAGCCTCACCTTAATACTACAATTCAAATAAYTAATCAATGTCTTTTTCCCATATAATCCATTTGGAAAGGGACATCTTGGTTATGTTTCTACATATTGACTTTTGTTGATGTCATTCTAGTTGTTCTTATTGCAGTGCCCTGTAATTTGTAAGCATCAATTTTTTATGCTTGTATTAATTTCTCTATTAAGCATCTTTTCTATAATTGGGAAGTGCTATTATAGTGGCATCTCAAAAACAAAGTATTTGTAGAAGAGATTGTCTCTGCAAATAAACCGAGAGTCATGGCATGCAAATAATCCAACTGGAAGGAGAGAGCATGAGGAATTTAAAGAAAATGCCCAAGGAAAAGAAGTGTGTTTCTTAAAACTTAATTTCTGGATTACTTAAATTAAATCTTACTGCTTTCTTGATAAACCAGTTTGTTTGTTTTTTTTAACCATTCCTTCTCATGTTAGGATGTCACTTTCTAATAACAAAAATGTTTTGTCTTTGGCAGCAACGATAGTGTTAAATGAACTCAACTGGACTGCAGCGCTGGATGATGTGTTCAAGAGAAACAGAGAAGAGGACCCCACTTTGTTATGGCAGGTGTTTGGTAGTGCCACTGGCCTSGCAAGGTATTACCCAGGTAACTGAACTGTCCTGGACAGCTGTCCTGTGCTGTGTATTGTATTAAAAATATTCTGAATTATCTATGACCAGTAAAATACAGTTACACAAATGTTTCTTACATAGGTGCAGTTTCCTTATATCAAAATTAACTCAAGAACTSTGAAATTATTCTGCCGTAAAGCTAGTATGAGGGGGAAGGAATTTGGATTTTTTTTTCAGTAAGAGAAACAGAAGATTCTGTCCTTTGAAAAGCTGAAGAGTTTAACTTCATTTTTTCTTCTGTTTTCTGTATCTCGTGTAAACAGTCACATGAATATTTGCAAGTGAGATTTTTGTACTTSTCTAGTTTTAAAGACAGTGACCTGGAAAGCAGACATATAATYGTGTTTAACATCAGTGAAAATACAAATGCACCACACTGTGTTCATGTCCCTCAGAACCCACAACCTCTGACACCTTTGTRCATCTTTGCTGTTGGAGCTAAAGTCAATACAACTGGATTGCTTCAACCAAAACCTTTCCACCAGTTGAAGAATCCTGTCRCTTGATCACACTAATTAATTTTAATAGATCTATATTTTACTGAATTTAGATCATGAGTAGCCTGAATTACTTTTTTGTTGTTTGCTATCTAATGGAAAGGTTCATTTTAAGGCAAGGCCTGTGCTGCTGCTGCTAAATGATGCTTTCATCAGTGCCTGAAAAATGTGTCCACTGCACACAAGGCAATTGTGAAGMGTGTTGTCTCATGCCTACAACAGCCTAAGGAAGAATTCTGAGAACCTTTCTCTTCTGTTTATACAAGACTGTTTGTGTTTCTGAGGGCGAAGGGGATTATTCTAAMGCTGTTATTGTATCATTAGCACAACTGCTAGCACAGGCAGAGAAATTGCCTCAGGCTACTGTACAGGAAGAATATTTCTTAGCACTTGAAKCCTGTTTGTTTTGTCATGCTGGATGATCAGGAAATAAATACAGGGAGATGCTGCAGAAAAAAAAAATATTGAAAATGCTAATTTAATATGTCTTTTGCTTTCCAACTCTTCCATTTCAATGCTTTTGGGATCTATTATTGCTGTATGTGGGGTCAGCATTTGTCACAGCTTACTATGTGATTTTTTCAAGTACAGAAAAARAAGTGTTTCTTAAATGCATCTCTCTGCCAGTTTCTAGGAAATAACATTTCACTTGAAAATTGATCTCATATATTGAAAAATACATTCTTATCTCTAGCTATCCTGTCTACTCCAGCTGTTCACCAACACAACACAGGAGCCTCAAAATCTGTTTTCTTCCTTAAACCACCTCTATAAAATGGGAGAAGSTTGTTTTCTCTGTTTTGAAGGTGCAAATGTGACTTCTATATACTTCATCTAAAAAACAATTTTAAATTCAGTATAAAATTCAGATGCTCATGCCTGCTATTTATTCCATAGCTACGTCTTTAATAGGGGTCTAATCCTGTCAGAACATAACTTCATCAATTCCTGAGTAATTCTTCTGTGGTTATCTTTTGTTTTGTTTTCAAAAAGAAGTATGAAATGTAGGCAGGCTAGCGAGATTTAGGAAGGTATCTGTGTAGATAGATGCAGGATTCCTCCACRGGCCTCAAACCTGTTTTTTCTCCCTTTTTTGGTTAATATTTTAACCAGCTAATTCCAGATCCCTGTATTGACTTTTAAGATGTCACTTGACTATTTCTAGTCAGACAGAGGCTTTCAGTAGTTTTTGATTCAAACTAAAAGCAGTAATCTGATAGTGCTTTATCAAGATCATTGAAATTAGTAATTTATTCTGTTGCAATTGAAACTTTTTTTTTTTTCCCAATAAGTCTTGAATCTATTGCCTGTGGGCTTGCACATGTAGAGCTTTGTTAGTTCTGTGTGGACAGAAAAGTACTTTAATAGACATCAGGCTTCAGATTTAATTTATAATTAACCACAGAGAAGTGGAAAAATTTGTTGGTCAAAAATAAAATAATTTAATTAAAGTAGTTTAATATTACTTGACAGATATTAAGTTACTTACACTTTGTGAGGCATCTATTCAGCTAATTTGCTAGGTTTTAGAAAGCAGCTATCTAAATGGACAATTTCATATCATTTTTTTGGTGGGCAATTTGGAAGTGTAGGTACAAAGTAACCAGTTCCTCTTTTAATCTTGAAATTTGTTTAATTATAGATATAATTAGAATTATAGTTGTTAATCAACGTTTCATTAAAGTGCTGCAATGGGAGACATTATTTTCTAATAATATAGACTAACTATAGCAATTACTAATTAAACAAATTTTCAAAACTACTTTGTATTTATGTGTCCTTATGCGTTTTACCAGATACCACCTCTCTCTTCATTCGTTTTGTTGCTGTTGTGCAAAGCTGAGATCCTCAATAAAGGATGCTTTTTTTTTTTACTGCAGACAGCAGACATTTATTTGCAGTTAAATATGATAGAGGAGGCTTTCCAGTTATAGTAATAAATACACTTAAGGAAAATTGGTTGAATAGAATTACTCAAATGAAAACACAGTCTTGATTTAGATGAATGTTTAGTATAAAAAAACTGTTTAGTCAGCAGCACTGACTCAGCTATCTCAGGGAAGTACACTAAATAATAGTTTTCCCCAGGGTTATACTAGARAGGGTAATACCTCTGTGGATACTGATAGATCTGATAGTGTCACATTTCAGTTGGTGAGTTTTCTATATCCATAACGGTGGCATGGTGGTGCATGAGTAGATTCAGCACTTTTTATGAAGAAATGTTGMACCTAGGCTTAGTGTGACAATATTTGGTCTGCAGAGGCCAAAGATCTAGAGGTGGGAATGTGCCACACTTGATCAAGGTCCAAAAAGTTGAGGCAAATCGTACCAAAAATAAAACTGAGAAAGAAAGAAAGACTGTCCTGTCCCCAGCTGTTCCAAATCTTCCCCATTCTMTCTGGAAATTTAACAAASGCTTATAGGAAATTCRACTGAAAACTTGTGTACACAATACRCTATTTCTGGCAAGAGATAAGTCTTCCAGTCTCCCAAAATTCTGCACAGATCTGGGACTTCTCTTTGTTGCCTTTGTGGAGTTTTTTTGTTTGAGGGGAGGTTTCCATAGAGGAGAAAGCCACAGTTCCACAGCCCTCTCTTATCACATAACCTAGGCACACCTTCTGTCATCTTTCACCTTACCTCTATTAGAGAAGAATTCTTACTGTAGTTTCGTCTGATCATGTCTTAATCACGTATGCAGGCCTTTCTTAAGTTCATCTGCTCTCTCAGCTTCAAGATGTATCTGTATTATTAAACAGAATTAGTCAGAATTTTATTGGAATCCTTTAGACAGCCCCACAGTGTGACTGAAGGGACAATATGTGCTKGCAGCTTTTCCCAGTGGACAACWCTGACTGCTRTTTTGTTTCTTGATTCTCRTTCCAGGAGAGTTTATGTTCTCAGRGACACCTGGATATTCTGTGCTATGCTGCATGGCATATACATGTTGTATGGCATGTAAAACACACCTCAGTTTTCATCTGAAAAACACTTCCAGTTAAAAAAAAAAAACTGATAAAAACATCACTATCCTCATTTTGCAGATAAAAGAAACAGGTATAGAGAGATAAAATGGCTTCTTCATTTATTTTTAGGATTGGGTGTGCTTTCATACTCAGATTATAACTCATATTTAAATTAAGTATCAGCAGCTCTGATAATCTTCTCTGGATGTTTGTAATATCAATACAATCAATAGAAGAGTACAGTGAAAAGAACTGTTGTATTCTTTCCTTCTTTACTGTAGATTTGCCTTCTATTTAGTTTTCCTTTGTTTATCTGTATAATAAGTAGATGTAATAAGTAGATATCAGTACTATATGATGGGAATTTAAATTAATTAGAAAAAAATCTCTTTGCATTTCTCATGCCAGTGGTTTACTAGGATATTTCCCATGTAATAAGAGCGTACAAGATATTAMATGGAAAAATTCATAGATAAAGAAAACAATGCCTCAGTGCTGATCTTTCAGAAAAAATAATCTTGTCCCTAAAGTCTTCAAACTTTTTTAATAAAAATATGGATAGAACAGAGCTAGGATTATCCCTCATCCTTCATTAAAAAAAAAAAAAATCAAAAAAAAACCCAACCAGTTTCCAGATGTTGGTGAGGCAGTTTCACTTAGCTAGCAGACCATTCCCTGCTTGGACAAATTAATAATAGAAGAGCTTTAAAAATCAATTTCTAATAAAATAAAATGGTATCTCTCCAAATGAAGAACTTGCTGTGCGCAGCTGCTCTGGTGTTAACAATTAATGTCAAGCAATAGTGTTGTGGCCATGATATTGAACTCTCCAGAGAAAGTAATTACTGAAGCAGATACTAAGAGACTGAAAAGCCTAGAAAATCCATACAAAATGAATCAACAGCCTTGAAAAACTGAGAACTTCACTTTCTTTTGGTTTTTTTTTGTTGGTTTTTTTTTTTTTTTTTTTTTTTTTTTTTTTTTTTTTTTTTTTTTTTTTTTTTTTTTTTGCAAAGGCTTTTACATTTTATAGCTGTTAGTTCCTGTTAACAGCTCAACATTTAAAGGCGCCTTTAAAGTAGAAAAACAAAATAAAACGAAAAACGCTTTCCTAGTAATGCAGCTTATAAATTATCAATTAGTGCAATTAGYGTGTGTGAGTTAGATACTTCTACTTTTGCATAGAAAGCCTCTTTGAGTGTTGTTCACTTCCTTTTTATTTTTCCTTTGAAATCTGAGAGGRAGGAACAGGAGCTGACATGATTTGGATCTAACCACAATGATCACAGAATTGTTTGGTTGAAAAGACCTTTAGGATCATCGAGTCCAGCCATCAACCCAGCACCACTGCCATGCCCATCTAAACCATGTCCTCAAATGCCACATCCACACCTTTTTTTGAACTTCCAGGGGTGGTGGCTACTACTTCCCTGGAYTGCCTGTTTCAATGCTTCAAAACCCTTTCTGGGCAGAAATTTTTACAAATATCCCATCTAAACCTCACCTGGTGCAACTCRAGGCTGTTTCCTCTCATCCTGTCACTTGTTACATGAGAGAAGAGATCGGCACCCACCTCACCACAACCTCATTTAATGGCATGAAAAATCTCACAATAACTTCATTTGTGGCTCATTTTTCAAAAGTGATGTGCTGAATTTTGCAGTTACACAAGCAGATCTACCCACTTATAGGATCACGTGCTGTTTCCAGTGAGTTGATGAAATTGCATCCAGCAGGTCACCATGCCTTCATGCTAAAAACCACACCATCCCTACATCTTTATGATACAGATTTAAATCTCCAGAACATGGTTTTGTTGGAGGAAAAGGAAAGCACCAACAGACCAACAAAATACCTTTTTGCTTCTTTTTCTCAAGTCTTGATACTCCAGCCCTCTTTGGGGACATGGTCACTAGTCCAGGTGAAACTAATGCAGGCAACACACTTAGGGTAAAATTCAGCTTGTACATGCAGAAAGAGAAATGCTTGCCTCTGAAATAAGATAACAATAAGTTGATTTTAAGTTGGAGACTTCMGTATGTGTTGCACATTCTAATAGATTTTGGGATTTTTGGTATATTGGGACCAAAAATCAGTAATCTGTTTGTGTATGGACTATTTCAATATAAAATCCTTGCTTAATTAATTTGTGATAAAATTGAGTGCTGTATTGCTCATAACATAATTACTCATTACATGGGTAATTCTAAAAAAAACTTCAAGATTATTATMGTCTCTTTTCTGTGTCATGATGATTATGAATGTTACAGAAGACATTGCACAGACCTGTCTRTGTTAGACAGATTTTACCTGAACATATTTTAAGGTCTTGGAGATTTTCAGTCCCTAGCAGAATAAAACTGTAAAGAAATGGCTGCATTCCATCCTAATGAATGTCTGGTGTGGTAGCACAGAGTTGGTCAGTAACAATCTCTGTTTTGGGAGRATGGTGCTAACCAGTTATTAACCAAGACATCATTATGATACAAATATCCTGAATACTAATTCTAGAAGTTAAAAAGACTTTATGATTATTAATATTAGGATATTTTAAAGTTATGGCTGTGTCTTCTCTTTAGTTACCATGTCTCCCCTTTTACTGAAAAACAGCTAAGGAATTCTACAAAGTGCTGCTGCTACACTGAAATTCAGCTGACTTCTTTCTGAGCAGAAAATTGAGGAGTATCACATTTTTCCAATAATCTGGGCTGTCACATATCTGAATGCAGGTTTTTTTTCACATAAACTCACTAAAAGATTAAAAGAAATATAAAATTAAAGTCTTGGAAAAGTATGTGCTGTAATTTGTACCTTTGCATCATCTGAGGAAGGCTTTACTGAATTGGCTCAGTGAACTGAGTATTCTGTGGTTTTGATTGTTTAGAATATCTTCATGAATGTTTATTTGAGAGACAGCAATTTGGAGTTTGAGTSAAAATCGGATGATGCTGTCTGGGATTTAATAATTGGCATTTGTTACCTTATTATCAGTTTCTAGCCTCTTTTCTCAAATGTGTTAATGATGTAAAGAGATGTAAAGCTGTTAATAATTCATGTCTACCTCTCTGTTCTTTGCACACACATACCTAACCAGCCCAGCAGGGCAGAACTTTCAGGAGAGTTTCCCTCATGACACTCACCTATGCCTCTGGAATCATCTCATGAATTCAGAATGGGAGGTTACAGCCCAGGTTGCCCTTTCCTAGCAAATATTTTCCTTTAGGCTCTGCCCTGTGACAGTCTCTACACTGCATGAATTGGTTCTGCTCATGATAAAAAAAAAACCTCAGGATTTCCACTCTCCATGTTCAGAAATAACTGAAAAGCATGGCTTACTCTTGCTTGAAATGTAGCCAGCCCTGTATCTATCTCTCTAAATGCAAACAGCAGAAGTGGAAGGGATATCAAATCCAATGAATAATTTATAAAATATCAAATCTACCCACATGCCAAACAAGAAAATCATCAAAAGGGAACATGACTAAAGCCTAATGTATGCAGAGAACTGTGCAGTGTTGACATAGTTCAAAGATATTCATATGMAACAATGAAATGTGGTGAGATTCATTTCTCCAAGATGGTGAGGAGCCAGGTTTCAAACCAACTGATAAAATTAYTTTAAACAATAAGTTATATAAATAAAACTGTACATCTCAAAATCCTTGATCAATTTTAGTTACTGAAAATACAGTCTAATCATACCTTTTGTGTATTTTGTTTTGCTTTTATCTTGGATCATGTAATAATTTTTGTCAGTAAGATGTAAGTCAGTTTCCCCAAATGGCTTTATCTTGTGTTCTGCATGTGGACCAAAGAAATATCTCCTTCCCTCCTGGTTATTTCCTGTATCATTATAAACACATACTTTCTTATTTTTGAATAGAAAGCATTTATCATCTTTAAATAAGAAAAGAGGCTTRAAAATGTATATTAAATCAGGATAAATTAAAATTGATCAGTGGAGGTCAAATACCATAAAGGAACTTTAGTTTCCTATTAATATCAATTTCAGTAATAACCATAAATACTCAGAATGTTATTTAAAATGCAGTGAATAGGTTTGAGGCCATTCAAAGCCATCTAAAATAAAAAATTACCCCAGATACAGATTAGGATGAATGAGAAATTTAGTCATGTTAATTCTTGAGGCTGAAGAGGGAATTCAGCACTTCTTTGGTTTGAAGGAAATTTTAGATCCTAAGGGCTATGTCCTTATTTATGTTATGCAGAGCCTTGCAGMGGCTTTCTACTGGAATGAGTAAACTGTTGCAGAAACCATCAGAAAGATCAATAGAGCAGGTTTTCTCATTATACATTATATATCTTAATTACTGTATAATCCAGCACGCATTAATATCCTGTGATAAATTGTGCAGTCATGRAAGCTTAAGCATGTAGATGTTTGTTATATTTGTCTGGAGAGAAAATGATATATTAATTAGGAAAACAAAACTTATTGACAGGTGGCACAGGAAATAGTGGTTTAATAGCACTGTGGCAATAAATAATGTTTTTAAAGACCTTCCCCACATCTCCCTGAAGCTGCTGACAGTCATTCTAGGACTCGGKGTACTGAAAAAGCCATACTAATGAGCAAAAAGTAGAATTTAGCAATTGAATTTGCCTCTGTGTCTAACTAACAAAAAGAAAAAAAAACTGTTACCATTCGCAGTAATCTCCAAAAAGGTCAGGTAGGCTGTAAGCATTGTGCTGAGTGGTTTCTTCACAGTTTATTTTGTGTGTRATTAGATCATTGTTACAGTTCTTAACCTAGTTCTGGTGAATGCCTTCTTTTCCATTGTTCTTTGTAGTCTGCTAATGTAGCTGTAGCCAAAGAGGGACAGTTTGGACCCCATTGCAGTCCAGGCTGTTCCTGAAAYGTTATGGTAGAAGTGAGTCCAGGGCTTAGCAGCTCAAGTTTTAACTGAAGGAATTAATCTGTGGAACAGTTTGGAGAAAAATGTCTTCAGTTCAATAATCCTTCATTTTACTGTCTCAACTGGAAGTTTGGAGCATCCTCTCCATATTTAGAAAACAAAACCAAAGAAAAGAAGGATTTTTTTTTTTTTTTTAAAGTTTTGCTGTGATTTGTATTCCAATTAAAAAACCCTCAAGTGTTGTTACACATTGTTTTGATGGTTTTGAAAATAGTAGGGAAAGTTCCAGGCATTTCGAATTTTACTATTTGGTGTTTAAGTTGGTGTTGATTTTGTCTCTTCATGTTTCTGAAAGAATTGCCACACACTGTTTGGTCTAAAGGGCTCAGTTCTGAAGTGCTTTCTATCCAGAAAACTGGCTTTGGCCTCCAGGAAATGATGTGTTCACCTGTCAGGTGGTATTTCATTAACATGTATTTGTAGCTCTCAAATTTGGCAGAAAAATGAAGCTGAATTATTTTTCATGGTCTTCTGTTACATAGCTAAAATGAAAACCCATATTTCTGTAATTTTTAGTTTAACACTTAGAAAAATTACACTGTAGTTTAAAATAGGTTGTGAAGGTTGTGATATAGATGAATTCTAGTTAAATGCTCCTACTCCATCCTTTTGCTTTGGAGAATTTGTTTAAGGAGCTGAACTTACCTTTCATGAGAAATAAAATAACATTACCAGAGTAAATTGATTTTTTTCTGTTGTTTTAAAATAAATCCAGATCTTTCATGGATATAATTCTCTGTTTATGCAGACTGTCCAAGACACATGTCATTTAAGAGGGGTGTTTTAGGTAGGGCATAGCCTTTTATTGGGTGTCACTGGAAAGACTGAAAGTCTTGACAGAGATATAGCAGTCTTAGTCAGTATCTTGATTTATAATAGCTATTTTACCTAAACCACTCATAATACAAACTGAAATGAGCACATTGCATGCAGGTTTGACAAATTTTGGGGAATGTAGCTGAAAGATGGATTTTCAGGTGGAATTCCTGTGGAAAGGATGGCCTGGACAGACACAAAAAGTCCATCATTGAATACATGCTAACCTTCTAGGCTTGTAAAATACTGGTGAATTTAACCTGTACACATCTAAATTATGATACTTAAGTTAGAATTTTGACATATAGCAATCTCAAAATTTAATTCTTTCATTTCTGAAAATTTCAAGTACTCTTATCCTGTCAGGTCCCAAAGGACCTGTCAGGTGGTCTCCTCTGAAATCAGACAATGCTGGTGTAGATTTTGAGGTTCTCCTGGTGTGCAACAACACACTGTGTTTTCTGTGGATATTAAATGTGTACTGCTAAATGTGGGTTACACTCAACTGAAATATTCTGGTAAGCGATGGGTCAGCTCATGTTTGGGTCACTTAGGAAAGGGTTCATTTAGTAAAATCAAAAATAGGCAGCTACTCAAAGCTGATGGCTGCTTTTATATTCATGGATGGTGATATAATTCTTCCATTATGTCTTAGATATATGATTTTTCAGGAAGAATCCTGGAGCTGCYTATATCTTTCTTTATTTCCTAGACAGAAAAATGATTAATGCCAGGAAATAACTCCCCCAAGGCTGTTGGCATACAGTGAGAGAACAAATTGCGGAACATTATCTCATTCCCTGTAACTTTTCACATTTTTATTTGTGTTTGTTAAGCTGTCACACGGTTTTGAAAGGCTCATTTTGTTTTTTGGTAAGGAAATAATTCCTGCACTCGCTGAAAATTATGGTGAAGCCTAGATTAAACACATGCAAAAGTTAACATTCTTATAATTTTCTTTAGAGACACATAAATATTTACATCTCTTTTCTTTTGATTTCAGAGAATATGCTACTTTCTTGTTACTTTTCTAGCATGCATTTTTAAGTAAAGCTGTCAAGTTAGTGTCCAGTTATTTGGGTTCATAACTGAGTTTCAGACTGGTGTCTTGAAAATGAGATAYCATTACTATATACAGCAATAAATTCATACTTTTTTAAAAAAAAAAAAAATATATTGTTAAAGTTATTTCGTCTTCTGAAGTACTTCTGTCGAGTTTTTGGTTCCATYGAAATCAGTGGTCAATTATATTCAGTGCCTGTTTCTTCAACATAAATAAATTTTTATGTATATATATATTTATTTGTGTGTGTATGTATATGCATATATGCACGTGAAATATATATGTATATATGTACAGACACACATATATGTAATTTTATTGGATTATATTATATGATAATATATGTCTAGATATTTCAACAACATATTACACAGTTGTTTTTTTTATCCATACCAAGTGTTGATAGTTACATGGCAAAAACTGTCCGATATTGATATATTAAATTATTGTAATTAAAATACTTGCGATAAAGTTTTTATATAATTCCATGCATTTTTTCTCTCTTTTTAGCTTCCCCATGGGTGGATAAAAGTCGAACTCCTAACAAAATAGACCTGTATGATGTACGCAGAAGACCATGGTAAGAAAGGTTTGATATGTATACATCATTTACCTTCTAGATATTAGTGTATAATCTTTTTTATTTTCCTGGTTTTTTTGTTCCTAATGGTTTCTAATAGTATTTACTTTTAGACAGCATTATTTTCTTTTTAAAACTGATTAGATTTTTTTAATAAAGAATTTCCAGATTATTCAATATCCACTATAGTTGTCATACTATTGGGTTACCTGTGTCTTTTCATAGGAGGATAACTATCAAATAGGTATATAACAATTAAAAATGCTGATTTTGTGCCAAAACCAAATATAATTCAGAGTWTTAGACTGAACCATTCTTCCAGATTTTTGCAAGTGTTTAAAAATATGTCTCAATTGTTTAACCAGCACTAAAATAATTTCTAGATTGGTAGAAGATGGGAGAGCCGTGGGATTACGTCTCATGATTTCTTTTATGTAAGCCTCTCGAGACATAAAGCATATTGATACTTGGATATAGTTGGATATATTTTTTTCAAAGAGCTAAGTATTTTTGCCTAAGCTGGGCTGAGTAATAATTCATCTGTCATCAAGATCTTTAGCTCTGAAATAGCATTCCTGTTTTTCAGTTATGTGAAAACAGTGAATTTTGATCAGTTTATCCTACTTCCAGACTTCCCTAATGTGGTTTAGACTTAGATTTACTTAGGACAGACAGCAAGAGAGGAAATAACAATACGTGGTTTCTGTACTAGCTACAACAAGAGGATTTTGTTGGTTCAGCTAGTTTGAGTTTAGAGATCAGAGTATCTTCCATCACACACAGAAATAYGTATTTTCAAACGTGTGTCATTCATGGCATTTATTTATTTCAGGTACATCCAAGGAGCTGCATCTCCCAAAGACATGCTTATTTTAGTTGATGCGTAAGTGTTTAATGTCTGAATATTGGCATTAGAGRGATAAAAGCATTTTGATACATTGAACAATTCTCTGTGTCCTGAAAAAGAGTGGGGGGATTAAGAGGTCCTGATATGCTAGGTTCAAAAATCTTGGAACGAGCAAAATAAATACATAATAGAAAAGAGTTCCAAAAAACCCAAACCAAACCTGAAGGTTGCTTAAACTGGAGGCAAGGAAGTGGGGGGTTTTTAATMATATTTTTCTGTTTTCAACTTAATGATTACTGAAGCAATCAAGTGAATATTTTTCATGTGCATGCCAAGATTTGTTGYAAAGCACAGACCTAAAAATAAAAATGACTAGAAGCATGACAAAAAAAGGAATGATTTCATGAGCCTGAAATACAAGAATGTATTCGGACTTCATGTGTTTTATGATACAGATTTACAAATTGCCAAGTTTGGTTACTGTGAAACATTGCTAGAAAGTCAGAAAAGAAATGAATAATAGCTCACTTTCTGCGTCAGCAAGATTTCTGTGGTGTAGCCAGTGTTGAGGGACTGAAGGAACCATTGAACCTGATGTGTCAGATTGCTTTATGCTGAAAAGCTTCTCAGGCATAGAATTTGYATTTAATGCTTTTACACGTGGTGAAGTGCTTTCATATCAGCAGTGAGTTTTATCAACATTGGTTATTGCTTCACTTCAGCTTAGGTTTTGCCTTGAATCAAACAAGCTGTCATTGGCATCTCTGAAAATCCAGAACTGTAAATCTGTGTGTAGGAGTATAAAATGTGTAGATAATGCATTGGTTGAAGGTGGTAAACTCAGATTTCTTGAAAAGAAAATGAGTAAAGGATGTAGCATTATGGCCTCCTCTGAGGAACAGGACTAGGATTTCAAATGCCAATTTTGGACTTACTTTAATAATTATAAATAGTTTAATAACACTAGMGATGAGTTGGAGAATTCAGGAGATAAATTGAAAATTTTAGTGAGAAAGTTGGTGAGAGTGCTGTTSAGTGCTGTGTATTTTCTTTGTATGTTTTACATAACATTTGCTAAATKAAACTTTTCTATCATGGAATTTTTTTAGGAGTGGGAGTGTCAGTGGATTGACATTGAAGCTGATCCGCACGTCGGTCATTGAGATGTTGGAGACCTTGTCTGACGATGACTTTGTGAATGTAGTTTCAGTGAGTATCTGTTCTTTCCACGAAATAGGCATTGTCAACAAATCCATAAGTAAACTGTTTTTAATACCAGATGTGAGGTACTTGAGTGTTAAGCTGCAAATGGACTTAAAATTTATTCCAAAATATCAYATTTRGCATTTGTTTTCTTATAAAATAAAATGAATATTCTAGATTTACATTTTGAGTGAAGGGCAAAAGTAATTTAAATAAACTTCTATCCAAATTCTCCTTTCCAAATTATTACTGTGGTCTGTGTAAAACATCTTCCATTACATTGGTATATGCATTTTTTTTTTTTTTTAAATAATGGCTGTTTCCTAGATTTTCTACACTGCAGATACTTGGATTGCTCATGTTGCTTGATGCCTGATGACAGAAGATGTACAGCCATACATCTGACCTGCCCCAAAAAGGGCAAGAAATTGCTGCCCAAGAAATTGCTGAGGAGTTCTACAGTTAGCAACTTCATGGGTGGCAAAGCAATTTTTTCCCATAATAAAATAAAGGGGAGAATTCAAGAAGAATGTGTGGGAAAGTTTCAGTTTTCAGGCTGATACCTTKGATGACATGTTCTAGCCTTGGGCAAGGCTTTTAATTTTTTTTATTTTTTTTGTATTAAGCTGTTCAGCTGTAGAGCTTTGATTCTAAGGATTTAGGATGAGAACATTGACATATTCTTAATAACAAGAGACAGCCTCAATGATGAATAACTGGCAWGATTTTGGAGATAAGTTTCAACATGCAGAATCATATTGTAGCCAGCCTGAAGGAGAAAGACCTGAAGTATAATGAAAATAAATATTTTTTTAAAACCATTTACTCCCCAGTGGTTTGTTGATGGTCTAGCTAGAACTTTCTCCAAGGAGCAGACAAGGTCTTACT